>NW_020838014.1:225732-277127 GCF_003676395.1 Aethalodelphis obliquidens | reverse complement strand
TGTGTGTGTGTGTGTGTGTGTGTGTGTGTGTGTGTGTGTGTGTGTGTTCATCCCAGGCAGAATCTTCCCTGCTGGTGCTTGGCTTTGCCCTAAGTTAGTGTGTGCCCAGGAATGGCACTCATGTAATACTAGTCAAGTTCTACATTCATTTATGCCGTTAAATTCCCTTCAAGAAGCATACGTTCTACAGACACTGTGGGTTAAGGCTGCTGGAAAAAGAAACATCAAGGAGTTGTGAAATTTTCTTTGTCGAGGGTGTTGTGCACTCCTCTCCTGCCTCCTGGTCCTGCCCTTGGCCCAGAAAATCTAGACAAGAAGAGTCTAATCTTGAAAACCAAAGTAGCAGATTTCCCAATTTCCTGAAGCAGAAAATTTGCATTGTAACAAGTGAGCACTGGAGGGACGCTGAGAATTTGGGGATCCTGGCTCAATTAGGTTGATGTCTGGAGAACTGGCCCTTCTCCCCTGTTTGGAAGAGGACAGGGATCTGGTTTCAGGGCTGAAATGTAGCAGGAGAGTAGCAGCAGCTGACACACTTCTTCCTAAGGATGAGGGGGTCAGGGCTGCAACTACTCAGTAGGGAATATATCTCTCCCCCCTCCAGCAGCCAAAGAGGGGCCCTGCCTGAACACAGGCCTTGGGACCAGCTGTTCCTTATACACTGCTCCCTTGAGGGCTTCCAACAAATGGGGTAGACATAGGCACACAGAGGAAGCAGATGTAAGATGCTCACAGGGTGTTGCTCATGAGTTCAGATCAGTGTAGAGCAAACAGAGTGCATAAAGGCTGAGTAAAGTACAGCCAGGGTGGGAAGGCTTCCTGGAGGAGGAGGAGGTTGATGGAACCAGCTCCTTTAATGTCGATCCTAGCTGAGGCCTGGTGAAGCAGCAGAGAGACTTCTCTCAGGCTGGGGAAGGTCCTTCTAGAACAACTTGGTGTTCCCAGAAGGCAATTATCTAGCCACTAGTGGCCACAAGTTCAGGAGATTCTGGTACATGGAGGAGGACCAGAGCATAAAGACAAAATAAGGAGGAAATAAGAAGGTGATAGAGGAGGTACATTAGGAACAGCCTTCAGCTCTTGGGGCAAAAGAGCAAGTTTCCTGAGGCAGAAAAAAGCTTCTGCAAAGGATCTCATAATGTGGTCTCCCTTGATGTTTAGAGCTAGAGTGAAGAGGACTTTGCTGGGGTGTGCTGTAGTCAGTGGGAAGAGCATGGAGCACAGGATTTGGGGTCAGACCAATCTGAACTCAAAACCTGGCTCTGTGTGACCCTGGCAGATTATTTGACGTCTCTGTTCCTTAGCTTTCTCATCCGTAAAATGGGCTTTTAAAAGTACCTACTTTATACAGCTACTGTGAAGATTATGTCAAGTGCCTCCCCAGCTGTATGTCCCTAGCACATAACACAGTACCTAATGTGTTGTAAGCACTTGGTAAACTCACAGTGATGAACTGATCAGACTGGTGTGCATGTGTCATTCGTTCACAGAACACACTTATTGAGTTCGTACTATGTTTAAAGCACTTTGTCAGGCACTAGTACTTTGGTTACAAATATAAACAGACACCGATCCTGCTTTCAGGAAACTTAGAGTTTAATGGGAGTGATAATAATAACAACATATATTGATGTTAACAGTTACTGATATGCCGGATATCTCAGGTATTATGTCAGTTGCCAAAGCAACACTAAGAAGTTGCACTTCCATTATTCCCATTTTATAAATGGGACATGGGGAGGTTAAGTGGCTTGGCCAAGGTATAGAGCTGATAAGTGGCAGAACTACGATTCAAACCCAGCCAGTCTGACTGCAGATCTCACACTCTTCGCCAGTATATGCATGCGAATGTCTTGTATAGAAACGGAGGATACGTACTAGATGAGAGGCACACATTCAGTGCTCTGAGAGGGAGGAATTACCTCCAGCTAGGGGATCAGGGAAGGCCTCATGGAAGTGGTAGCATTTGAACCACACCTCGAGGGATAAATAGGGATGGGAGCAGGAGAAAAAGAGCATTTCAGGCAGATGATGAAACGACATGACCAAAACGTGCAGAGATGGAAGTAATGGGGGTGTTTGAAGACTGTCTAGAGGGGACATTTGAAGACTCACTGGATTATGGCTAGAACATAGGGTATATGCAGAAAAAGAGTGGGCAACAGGGCTGAAAGAGCTGTTGAGAGCAGAAGGGGGGGCGGGGTTGAATGCCATGCTGAAGAGTCTGACCTTTTCCATATGCATTTCCGAGCAGCGTGGTTAGAGACGTGCCCTGGGATCTAGGAGGTGGTTGGGGTGGGGATGGGGGGAGGGAGGAAATTGAGGCGGGAAGATGAGGTAGAAGGTTATTACAAGAGTCCACACAGGAGAGTATGAAGGCCTGAATCAGAAAGGAGAAAAAGAAGGTAACCCTTTGAGGTCCCTTGGATGCCCAAGGAACTTGGTTCACTGGCTGCCTTGGAGAGGGGCTAAAGCTGGACAGGGGAGAGGTGAGGCTGAGAGGCAAGCCCCCTGCAGGGGCGAGACTGGGCCCCTCTCTCCGTCTGTCTGCCTCTTGCCCAAGCACATGGCCCCCCGTAGACTGTTCAGTTGGGAGAGTGGGCTCATCCGTCTCACACTCCCTCCTTTCTTTACCCTCCTCCCTCCTCCGGCTCTTGGCACAGTTTCTACCTTACCTTCCTGTTGAGAGTTCCAGCCAAGAGCAGGGGGCTGTGAAGGTCCCTATTCACGGAGCTGGAGAATGGGCCACTTGGCAAAAGCTGGGCTTTTCCCATTTCCGGCCCTGAACCTCCTTCTAGCTTCCAGTGGGGCTGAAAGGAACTGTGTGGGGATCTTGTGAGTAATGGGGGTGGGGGGAGCGAGGCAGGGCACACTGCCAGGTCCATGGGCAAAGCTGGAGCCTGTGTCAAAGGATTCTGGCTGAGCTGGGAGAGGGCGTGAGATGGATGGATGGAGGGCACAGCTGTGGGATCAGTCAGGGGCCTAGGAGAGGGCTTGGGAAGGTTGCCGAGGATGCTGGTGTCACATTTTCCCATCCTTACTCCTCCCAAACCACAAAGGGCCCAGCGAGTGCCATGGAGGGGAGCTGTCCATGGGCAGCTGAGCCCTCACCACCCCGCGGAGGGATCAGGGCTGGAGGGCCAGGATGGTGGGGTTTGGCTTCCCAGCAAGCATCTTCCCCCTTCAGATGAGTCAGTGAAGAAACACCTTCAGTGGAAGTGAACCGAATTGGGTCTTGGAGTCCCTCCACGACTTCATGTTCTTCCTCCCTGTGTGATGATAATTGCCCTCGCACGTCCCACTGACTATCCTGGTTTCTTCTCACAACAATCCCATGAGGCTGAAGAGTCAGGGATTATGATGACATGGAAAGCTCACTGGCCTGGAGTCAGAGGGCCAGGCATGGGGTCCCAGTCCTGCCACTAATCCACCTCGGAACCTCAGGCAATAGATCTGTGTTTCCACTGGCGGTGCTCAAGATGACATCAGGTGATACTCAGACGAAAAGCTTAGTTTCGATAGATAGATGGATAGATAGATAGGAAGCGTTACCATCTGTTTATGGCAAGTGATATACATTTCATATAAGTTTCCATATACATCCATTAATTTATATAAACAGATTTAAGTAAAATATTAAGTAGGAGACTAGGTCATATATAGATATGGTGGAATCATCAAGGAAAGTCTAGGGAAGTGTGTTTAGGAAACACTGAGGGAGAAAACGAACCTCTCAGCTCCCTAGCTTCCTAATCCATTAAGTGGGGTAACTCCAACTGCCTCGTCAGACTCCCGGAGCAATTGTGGGCATCAGACGAGGTCATGTAGAAGACAGAGCCAGTGCTACACACGTGTGAGGGCTTATCATTTCACAGTCAGAATCCGAAGCACAAAAGGTTGGTGAATCTGCCCCATGTGGAGTGGCCGAGTTAGTCAGCTGGAGGGGGCCAGGTCTCCACAGGACGGCATGGGGCACTTCACAAACCCGAGGAGGGTGCCCGGGGGCATCCAGCTCCACCACAGGGAGGAAGCCAGGGGCTGGTTTAGATTGCAGTGGGAGAGATTAAAGTTTGACAGGAAGAAAATGTTTAGAATGAGACATTTGGAGGCCCAGAAGATGCTGGGCGTGGGAGATGGGCTGTGGGGTGGGGTGGATGCAAGGAGGGTGGTGAGACCTTTCTCAGAAAGGGTTCGCACAGCCGTCTCTAGGATACGCTTATCACGGGTGTTGTGCTTGGCGGTGGAGCAGGCTAGCTCTGTGCCTGTGTGCACACGTGTGTGTACAAGCGTGTGTGAGTGTGTGTGAGCTGGGGTGGAGAAAGATGGTAGTGCCTGTTAGAGCCATTCCCACTCAAACGAATCAGAACTAATTAGGCCTTCTTGTGACTTTTCCACCTGAGCCCTGAGGGCAGGTTGGGTATGACTTGGCACCGTCCCGAGGCACTGGGAGGCCAGAGAGGAGCTCATCACCTACAGCATGGGATTTAGTGTTCGTTTCTAGCTCGGGACTTTCTCAGGTTTGGCGCCTCTCCTTTACGCCCACCCCACGTTGCTCTCTCTTCTCCCTCTCGGCCAGAGAAACCTTGGGATCTGAGCGGGTCCCACGCTCTGGGGAAGACAGTAGCCTGCCCTCTGGCTCTTTCTCCTTGGGTGACATCACTCCCCCCGGGCTGGGAAAGGCAGCTCGCTTCTCCGTCAGGCGCCCCAGCCGATGCTCCTGCCTCCCCACTCCCTGGCCTCCCTGTTTCCCACACTCGGGCTTCCTTCATCCATCCTCAGCCCCCTCACAGCTGCCTTCTTGCCCTCCAAGGTCAGCGCTCTGTGGCTGGCTGACCGAATCTGGCTGGACCATGGGCAGGAGGATGCGAGGCTTCCCTTTTCCTCCCTCTGTGTGGTGCCAGGGTGGGAAAAGGGACCAGACGAGACGTTTCTCCTCAATCAGACCAGACAGGTGAACGGAATCCTATCACTACTGCGTGTTCAGGTTCACTGAGGAAGAAATGTTCTGGAAGTTCTCAGGAAGTCTTAAGATAACAGCCAAACTCCACCTGTAGGTCACGCATAAACACACATTACCTCATCTCGTCTGTCCAAAGTTGGACCAGGCAGGAACTCTTATTCCCATTTTAAAGAATGGAGAAATTGGAGTTCCCTGGCGGTCTAGTGGTTCGTAGGATGCAGCACGTTCACTGAAGTGGCCCAGATTCAATCCCTGGTGGGGGAACTAAGATCCCGCAAGCCGCGCAGGGCGGCCAAAAAGAGCAAGAATGGAGGAATTAAAAAACAGAATTTAAATAGCTTGCTCAGATCACACAGCTATTACATGGCAGAGCTGGGATTTGAACCCTGTTCCGTTTGTCTCCAGAACCCAAGATCTTAACCAATGCACTATCATTTTCCATAGGGCTGCAACTTCAGCTTTTATTTACTTAAATGGGGCCTCTGTTTTACGGGCATCCCTGAATTCATACATACCCACACATTCGTCCTCACTTTAAAAAGGTAGAAAATGTCAGCATTATTTCTTAAGGATTTTTCCATACTGGAAGGGATTGAATGGGGTCATTTCATTCCTCCCACCGCCTCTGACCTGGACTGTGTTTAGCCTTCTGGAAGGAAGCTGGCAAGCTCCGACTCTGTGCCTCTTGGTGAAATGAAACCTTGAGAAAGGTTCCTGACCCTTCCTCCCTGGGTAGTGACTTACTGAGGGCAGCAAGCAATTTGGGGTGCTCAGTGGTACTCAGTGTATGTTTTATGGATATGTAGTAAGTGCAGAGGTGCTAGCTGGGTTCTGGGGCAACACAATGATGTGTAGATCTCAGTCCCTGCCCCCAAGAAGTAGATGCTCAATGAATGTTTCATCAGTGACCCAGCACTTAAATGCACAGAGGAGCTGTGAGTAGCAGGACGACAGGGAAGAGCGTTTTAAGTATCACAGAAGAGGTTCTGATGGGAGTGTGGGGTGTATATGGGAGTGGATTATGCTTCTGAGTGGCGAGTGACAGGGTCGGAGGTGTGTGTCGGGAAGCCTGATTTGGTGGCCTGCAAGGAGGCTTCTGCAGCATTGCAGGGGGTAGAAGGGCAGATGTGCAGCATCTGGGGACAAGAACGGCCAGTGGGGTGGGAAAGCCAATTATGACCCTGAGGTTCCAGGTTGGGGTGAGTGGTATGAGGCAGGGGGCAGAAATAGGAGAGTCGGTGCAGCAGTTTGCCGGGAAGGGACCTTGAGGAGTTTGGTTTGGGGCTCAGAGTCTCCTGACTCTGCTCTGGGTCTTCCAGTTGTGGCTGAGCTGCCTCCAGAAGGAAGGGGTCAGGAAGGTAGAAGCCAAAGAGGCCAGAGCAGGGGGCTGTCAGCAAGCGTGGCCACGCCACAGGCTGTGTCTCCTGATGCTGCTGCTGCCACTCAAATGGAGCATGCTTGCCCAGCAGCCTGGCAAACCCCAGGCCATGAGGCCCCGAACCACCACTTCTTCTTGCTCTTTCTTGGGGAAGGTGCAGAGTGGGGGCAATCCTACACTCAGCAACGGCTTCCTTGCCCTCAGTGACAGTCAGTCCTCCACTGTCTGTTAGCACTGCTGGCTCAGGAGAGCCTGGGCTGGCCCCTAACCCCCACCAAAGCCCGAGTTGGCAGGGGAGGGTGTGACCCTAAAGCCTGAGAGGGTCAGCTGCCAGCACAGCGCTGCAGAGCCTCTGCGCCTGCCCTCCCAGGCCCTGCACCCCTCCACCCTGTGGGCTTAGCTCTGTGCGTTAGGACAAGGCTGGGAGGTAAGATGATCCCGGTGGGTCTCTGGGGGGCTTAAGAAACAGATGGTCCCCTTGCCTGAGGTTTGCCGTTGTAACATGAGCAGATCTGGGGAGGGAGCTGGCGGAACCAAGGCAGCTTGGGCCCGGGGACGGGAACCTCATGAATGTTATCAGACAAAGCATCCCCTGCCCAGCCTCCAAACTCGGCCCTCACCCAAGTCAATCTCTTAGCCCCTTCCAGCTGGCACCTGGGACTCGGGCCTTAGACACCCATAGAGGGGCTGGGGAACTGGCCCCCAGTGTCCCCACTCTTGGCTAGGACAGCGGAGCCAACTGGGCCAAGAAGGCAGGAAGAGCACTGGAGCCAAGTTTGAGAGCAGCTGAGAGGGGACAGGTGTTGGGAAGGGAGAGAAGGGCTGGGCAGAGCTGGGCAGGGGTCTCAGCAAACAGGAGCTTCGTGGCTCCTTATCTGTCTCCTGACCTGCCAGATGTGAACAGCAGTGAAAGGAAACCCCAGGCCTACCCTCCCTTTCTCTTAGGGAATCTGAGCCCCTCCTCTTCCCTAGCGTCCCTCTCAGCCCTCCTCCACTGCCCAGCCATCCTGAGGCAGTGCTTGGTGGGTAGGACTCTAGCATTTGGAGTGAGACGTCCTGTGTTTGAGTCCCAGCAGCGTAAGCCATGTGACCTTGGGCAAGTTACTTCACCCTCACCGCGGTTAACTCATATGTTAACATGAGAATTATAATACCAACCTCCTAGGGTTTATATAAGGATGCAATGAGATGATGTGCACAGAATACTTAGCTCAACTCCTGTTACACGGTAACTGCTCACAAATTGTTATTGTCTTCATCATCCTCATCTCAGGGAGGCTCAGGAGAAGAGGGCACAGACACAAAGGACACAGGTGGCCACCGGAACTTTCTGTACCGTCAAACTGATCTCAGTGCCACCTCTTACCTTCTATGTAATCTTGAGCTAGTTACTTTTGTGCCTCAGTTTCCTCATCTGTAAAATAGGAACCATAATACTACCTCACAGAGTAGTTGGGGAGATTAAATATAGATTAATTATACATATGCATATATGTATACATATATGTAGCTCAGGACGGTGCTTGTCTTAGCAAGTCAGCTGCCATTAATAGTATTTCCTTTATCCAGCCATATCCGTGTCAAAATTCCTCCTCTCCAAGCCCTGATCTGCACTGTACTAGGCTGTACAGAGATGGGGTCAGTGGCAGGCCGGAATGACCCTGGAGGTGTGTGTTTGGGGAACAGCCCTTCCCCCTGGCTCACAGGCCCTGTGCTCTCTCCCCTGCAGATGTCCATGAAGGAAGTGGGCGATGGCTTGCAGGATCAGATGAACTGCATGATGGGGGCGCTGCAAGAACTGAAGCTCCTGCAGGTGCAGACAGCACTGGAGCAGCTGGAGATCTCTGGAGGGGGTCCTGCCCCAGGCTGCCCTGAAAGCCCCCGGACGCAGCTGGAGCCCCGTCAGTGGGAGGCTGGCAGCGGTCCTGCCACGCCTGCGGGCTGCTCCCCCTCCAGCCAGCCCGCTCTGGGCAGCAGCGCCAAGCTTCCATCTCCTAGGAGTGTGTGTGGGAGGGATCTAGCTCCCCCGCCCAGGACACGGCTGCTAGAGCACCAAAGCTGTGCCCAGCGGGGGCCAGAGCTGGTGGAACCGGATGACTGGACCTCCACGTTGATGTCCCGGGGCCGGAATCGACAGCCTCTGGTGTTAGGTGACAATGTTTTTGCGGACCTGGTGGGCAACTGGCTGGACTTGCCAGAACTGGAGAAGGGTGGGGAGAAGGGTGAGACCCGGGAGGCAGGAGCCCCCAAAGGAGGGAGGGGCCCGCCGCGGGAGCTGGGCCGCAGGTTTGCCCTAACAGCAAACATCTTTAGGAAGTTCTTGCGTAGTGTGCGGCCTGACCGTGACCGGCTGCTGAAGGAGAAACCAGGCTGGGTGACACCCACGGCCTCTGAGCCCAGAGCCGGACGCTTGCAGAAGGGCAAGAAGCGGGGCCATTCCAAGGGCTCTGGACATTGCCCCTTCCCAGGTGCCTCGGAGCCCAGACGAGGGGAGAATCCTTCCACCAGCTGCCCCAAGGCCCTGGAATCCTCACCCTCTGGCTTTGATGTTAACACAGCGGTTTGGGTCTGAATCCTAGAGGTAGAAATTTGACTGACCCAAAAGGGCCCCTGGGAAAGAGGCCAGGTGGTATGGCTTTCAAAAGCCTAACTCCAAGTCCCTTCCGCCGAGAAGGGAGGGAGAAGCAGCAGCAGGTCTGGAGCAGAGCTGACAGGCCTGTAGTTGGGCGAGGCTGTACTAGGGGCTGGCTGGTGGGGGAGGCAAGAGTCCTTGGACAGAGAGAGAGAGAGAGAATGTGTGTGTGTGTTGCTTTGGGGCTGGAGGTGACAGCAGGAGAGGGGCAGGGGGAGAAGACCAGGAAATCCTGACATGCCTTCACTGCCCCCAAAGACCTCAGTGTAACATTCTGCATGGATCGGGCACTGGGGCCACAGGTTCCCCAGAGACATCGCCAATAAAGACCTTGTTTCTCGTGTCCCCAGCCTCATAACTGTTTGCTTCCTTGGCAAAGCGCTGCTCCAGGCACAGGTAGTAAAGCCTGGCCCTCCTAGGAGTGGGAGCAGAGAGGCAAATTCCCACCCCCTTCTGTTGCCCTTGAGATTTCAGCCCATCCCTGGACCCTGAGAAACGGCTGACTAAGGAGTGTGTGTAAGGAGTGCTTGGGGAAGCCCCAAGCCTTTCCAGAAGCACAGGAAAGGAAAGCTACTATTTGTATAGCACGTTAAACGTCTGAAAGCCTTTTCATATCCATTATCTCCTTCGTAAATGGGCAAGAAAGGCAGGTATTATCCCCATTTTCCAGATGAGGAAGTAAGCCTGGATGTGCTACCTGTCCAAGTACAGGCCGCAGGCAGGGGCTGACTGAAGAACAGATGCCGGGCCCTGGAATCACACACACTCCTTCCCCAACACCCTGTCTCCAGCTCAGAACTTCCACCCAGGGCACAAGAACATGTGAATTCACCAGTGAGGCAAGGTGAGCCAAGAAGAAATACGCACTCATTTTAAAATGCCTTTGGCCTCATCTTCCCACCTTGTCCAGGACAACCCAGGGTGGAGGGGCAGCAGCTCAGCTCCGGCACCCGTGGCTACACCTAAAGCCGTGCTGGGCACGTGGCCCGGAGAGCAACGCTGCCAGATCCAGGGCCCGCCTGCCTGTCCCTCCCACCCTGGCAGGGAACGCCCACTGGCTGGGAAAAGACAATGCTGGTCCCTGTTTGGGCCGAGCCTGACCAGCAGGGCAATCCGTTTCTCCTCCCTCACCTCCTCCTGGCTGAACTCCCCTCTGCCTGATGGGGAGTGACAGCTGCAATTAGAGGCAAGCCGCCTTCCCGCCCTCAGAGCATTTAATACCAAATTGTAGAGGAAAAAATAACAAGACAGGCTCTTCCTGCATCCTGGACCCCTGGGGGCAGAGATGGAGGGAGGGGGCTTAGAGTGAACAGCCCCACAGCTCTAGTTGGGAAGCGATTAGGGTCACCCTCAAATTCCCACACAGTCAAATGGTAGATGTGTAGTTTTCAGTGGCAGAAGCTACAAGAGGAAAGGTGCTTATTAATTTTTGTGTGTGTGTGTGCGCGCACAATGGCTATTGGCCAGGCAGTGTGCACACGTCTTTCAAACTTCAAAATGACCCCAGAAGGTATTGTTAATACCTGGTAATTCAGTGGAGGCTCTGAGGGGTCCTGTAAGCTGCCCATATGAGGTTACTAGCAAATGAAAGAACCAGGATTTGAAACAGAGGGATGTCTGGCTCCAAAGCCTGTACTTTCCTCGTGTCTCCCTGGAGTTTACCAACCGAGCTAGCCCTTTCTGGAGGAGGAAGCCCCTGCCCATCCTTCCTGTCTCCCCACAGAAACCTGAAATCCATCCTGGGTGAAGGCCCATCGGCTGTGGCTGCCTCGGGTGGTGGAGTGATGTGTGTGTGTTTGCACACGTGTAGAATGTGTGTGTGTGAAGATCCCACCCACTGAATCGCTGAGTCTGGAGAGGAGGGAGCCATGGGCTGCTGGATGGGGGAGAAGCTACCCATCAGTTACTCAAGAAGGCACCAGCTCCGAGTCAGGAATGATCCTACAGGAAACCAGGTCACCTCTTGGCCATTCATCTGTGATGCATCAGTTTTGTGGACAGTCACTGCGATTCAGACCAACTGAACAAAACTTTCTGAACACTTCCCAGTGCCAGGCGTTGTGATAGGAACTAAGAACAGAGCAATGACAAGGACCCAGTTCCTGACTCAAGGGGTCCAGTAGGAAGAAAGAAGAAACTCTTAACCCAAAGGTTAGCCAGAAGGGATCCAAGGGAATGAAAACTCACTGCAACTTGGGCCAGAACAAAACAATGAGTGACACATGCTGCCACAAAATTCGCAGGTGTTGGGCACTGCCTGCTTCGTGCTCTTATTTCCTTCTTACCACATTCTGGAAATAGCTGCTGTTACTCCTGTTTCACATGGAGAGGCTCAGAGAAGTTTAGCAACTTGCCGAGGGTCCCAGTGCCAGAGCTGGGATTGAAATAGTTCCAGCTGACTTGCAGGCTTGCGCTTTTCACACCGCCCCACAAACTGTCCATATTTACTCCAAAGCCAAGTCAAGAGGAACAACAACAAAACCCATCCTCCCCGCATTATCCACGCATGGAGAATAAATGGAATGCTGGCTGCCAGTGGCGGAATTTTGCCCGGGTCTTGACAGGGCTGATGTAGTGCCCCGTCCCGTGCTTTGATGATGAAAGATTAGGGCCGATTCATATGTGTCCCCCCACCCCCATTACTTTTCCTTCTCCGTCCCCTTTTGGGCTCCTGCCGGGAAAATGATGGAGACTATTTTACTGACGCTGAGGGGAGAGGTGAATGGGAATGCGTGCGGCCTAAGTGATACAGGAATGTGGGGGGGGAGCCATGTGTGAGGGGAAGTAGTGGAAGGAAGCTGAGAGAAATTGACAGCTTAATGCTGCCCCTGGGGCTCATTTTATGGTTAATTAGGACATGCAAATAAGCTGGAAGTTCATTTGATACCCTCCCTGGCATGGGGTCCGCCTCCCACCTGGCCCACTTCCCTGGCAGGTACCGGGGTCCCCTGATTGGCTCAGGCATCTGCTCGGGACCCCACCTGCTTCTCTGTGGCCCTGAGACCAGAGTGTGTCTGTAGATGATCCCTGGCTACAAGCAGGAGCTAGAAGAGTCCCTGTGGCCGGAGGGCCTGCCTAGTCCCTTTCTCTTCCCATCCCTTCAGCCCTGGGACCCCTCTTGCCCAGAGGGTCCCTCTTCCTCAAGCACTTCCGCTGCACCACCCCTCAGGTGGAGAGCCGAACTCAAACTTGCCCCGAGGACCAGAGACCTGGCTCAGCTCTGTCCCCGCCACGTGGCCCTGTTCCGCAGAGCGCTGTGGCAAGCGGGGCGCCCCCATCTTTCCCGAGTCACAGCAACACTTCCTACAGGGCCTCCCTAAAGCGGGAGCACAGCCTGTCTCTCGGCAGGTATCTGGCTATCAGTGCCCGCCAGGTGCCTTCCCCAGCCAGGGCAGTCACGGCGCTTCTGCTGGTACCCGGGCATGGGCACTGGATTCCGGAGCCAAACAGGATAGGAGACCCACTTGCCCGTCACTGTGTAAGCTACAGTGGGTGGCTTAACCTCCCTGAACCTCACTGTTCTTGGTGTGAAACGGCGAAAACGCAGGGCTGCTGTGAGATGTGAAGGACGTGAGGCACCTCGGCCTCTAGAACCCAGCAGAAGCTCGGTATGTATCAGATGAGTGACCGTCACTTCAGGCGCGGACCAAGTGACCGAGGGCCAAAAACAATGAAAGATCAAGAACAGCTTTCTCAGAGCCTTGGTCTGCTCTTCTGGCCCCATTACCTCACAGAACTGTAACAAGGATCAGAGAAGACAATAAGTGTGAACATGTTTTTGTACATTGTAAAAATATTACCCGGATGGGCTATTTGCCAAATGGCAAACAATTTACACTTTTCCGTGGAAGGATATGTGTGTGCACGTGTGTAGGGGGCTGGGTATGGAGGGGCAGCAGCATAGGCTGAGCTCAGGAATGATGCTTGAAGACCCCCCACTGCCTGAGGATGTGCTCTAGGGAGCACCCCCACCCCCGCCCGCTCCCTCACAGTAAACCCTCAGGGCCCGCGCATTCCTGGCAAGGACTAGAGAAGTGCACGAGCCAAGTTCTGATGGTTTTGAGGAGTCAGTGTCGCCACCCCACACTCTCACCCGCATCGCTCTCTGAAATCATCTTTGTGTTACTGGTCAGAGAGGCCTCCAAGGAACAAAGAGGGAGGGAGCCCTTCTCGGGCACCTACTCCTCAACACAACACTTGGGGCAAAAATAATCTGGCAGGGAGCCATGACTGCACCTCACACTCCGCCTTTTCCCTGTATCTTGGCCAGGCTGGGCCCTGGGTCCGGGAGGGAGCAGGGTCTCTGACTCTCCACCAGGTCTCAGGCCACAGCTGCCGCACTTCTGCTCCCTGGCTTCCACTCCACTGAATCCATTCCCTGTACGCCCCTCTGGACCCATCCCTCAAGACAGCCACCCTGTTCCGGGGGCATAGGAATCACTGCCAAAAATGCCCTCCTGCGAGCTCTGCACCTCCGGCAGAAGCCCACCACGACCCAGCTCTGGGCTCTCCGCCCTGCCCCCTAGTTCTTCCCACTGGCCGGGGCGGGGCGGGGGGCGGGTTCAGGCACAGCAGATGCCACCTGGTTTTTGGGGGAGGTGCCCCCATCCAAGGGAAGAATCAGGTTTTGTTTCCCTGTTTCCCCCGCTCTGCACATGTTACTCCCCTGGCTGCTTTCCCTTTCCTCCTGTGCCTCCCCCTCAGGCCCCTTCCTCACCTCCCCCTGCCGACCAGAGGGCCCGCAGCTGCAAGGAAATGCTGCCTGGGCTCTGGGAGGACAGAGGAGGTGAAGGAAGTGTCTTCAAGATCCTGTGACTTCATCCTCATTGGGCCTGTCTTCCGTGGGTGTCTGGAGGCCCAGTCCTTCCCAACAGACCCCAATGGACTTTCTCAGCCTTACTTCTGGGCACTTCCCACCCCCCAACTTGATGCTCCAGGGAGGTGAGCACTTTGCTCCAAGCTTGGGGTTTTTATGCCTCTAGGTCTTTGCATTGCTGTTTCCCCACTGCCTCTGCCCGGCTGACCTGTTAACGCACCTTTCACTCTGCAGTTCAGAGGGCATCTCCTCTGCGAAGCCCTCTCCAGGGGCTTTATCTGTGCCTGTACCCAACCACAGGAATTACTTTGTAAGTCACCCTAGCAACTCCTCTCCCACCACTCCTGTACCTCCAGCACCGCGGAGCACAGGGCTCTCGACGTGACCTCCACTCCTCAGAGTGAACCCTCTGCTGAGCCCGGCTCCTGCATCTCCTGCTTTAGGCAAGACCAGCAGTCAAGGCCCCTCAGCTGCCTCCCCAGGCCCACTTCTCACTCAACTCCTCAGTCCACTCCCCAGGAGAGGGGAGCTGGGGCCAACATCACTTTCAAGAGAGTAAACTCCCCAACCTGAGCCCCCCTCCCCAAGCTGTTGTGTGTTGCCCTCTGTCTCTGGCCCGTTGCTTTGGCGTCTCCACCCTAGCTCTCCAGGCCAATTCTACTGTAACACGGGCTGTCTGAGGAGCCCTGGCCCTCCCCTCCCACCCAGCTCCCTGCCCCTGGCATGCTGTCATCCAGCTGCCCAGAGCTCAGGTCCTGCAGATGACCGCAGCCACTTGTCTTCCATGCCTGCTCAATCCCAGTGGCTCCCTCTTTCCATCCTGGAGGACATCGCTTTTACCCCAGCCTCCAAGTTTTATCCCCTTCTACTTGCTCCCTCCCAACAGGTCGTCCTGACCTGGCTCATCCCCTTGTCCTTTTTGGCAACAACATCTGGCCCCAGCCTTACCCTACCATAGGAGTTTTTCTTAACCTGCTTTGCCAGGGATCCCCGCCCCTGCTGGGGACATCGAGTCTGCTAGATTCTGCTTCCCCCATTGTGATTGTGGAGGGTCAGGGTGGGGCAAGGGGGAAGGAAGTTGAGAGCTGGGTGCTCAGCGCCTTCCCTCCCTCCAGCCCCACTACTGGCCACACTCCAGACATTGTCTCCCAGCAAGGCAGCATGCGTATCAGTCGTTTGTGTAGAAGTGGTGGGAAAGGGGAGGGTATCAGGCATAAAAAGTTTTCTAAAAGCAAGAAGTAGCAACATTTGGAGGTTCCTCCAAATGGTGTTCAAGTACAGCAACTGAAATCCCTGCATAGACTCTGCTCCTCAGGCAGAAGTGCCAAGGCTGGTGACTTCATCCTGGACGGCCACCAAGTAGTCACTCAAAGCCTCCTACGTGCACTGCCTAGGGACGGGCCTAGGGAGCTTCCTCCTCATCACAGGGAGCACCGGGCAGACTGACTCAAGCAGGTGTTAGAATCCCCGATCTGAGGTTCCAAGCATCTGTTCAAATAAGTCAATTTATATTCCAGAAAATACGGGGTTAGGGGACTGTATCAGTGATTTCAAAGGCCCAAAGAATTCCAAAGCTCCTGGTCTTGGCTTCGGGACCCTAAAGGGAACATAGGGATCAAATATCTTCTTTAAACTTCTCCATTAAATGTATCCCCTCCCAGGCAAGGCAGACAGGGCCCAGTGCCTAATCCCACAATTCCAAGTCCTACTTTCCGTAATGGGAAGACTGCATGCTTAACGCCGCTCCTTCAAACTCCCCAACCCACCCACCTAGAGAGATACTAGTGATGCAAAGGGCAAGGGAGACGGGGGCTACAGAAGTGTGGCTTGGCTTTCACCCGCAAGGGAAGGCCTGAATGATGGGGTCTTGGTGGGAAAGTTGGCACCTACCCAATAGGAGTGGATTAAGGGAAAGAGCCTTCTTAATCAAAATGGTAGATCCCCAGGGAAAGGAAGGGGCTGAAGGGCCAGAGGGGCTGCTGTCTCCTGCTGTGAAGTAACAGTAAAGAAAGGAAAACTTGGGAGGGTGTGAAGGTGGGAACTAATTACACACCCTGTAGGTACCAAAGGGTCTGAGGGGAGAATTATGTCAAGTGAAGCAGAGGAATACAGAGCAAAAAAAAAAAGCCTTTTCTCTTAAATCCTCCCTAACATCTTGGAGTGCCGAAGTGTTAATGCTGGTTCCCTTCTAAACGGAGCTTGTGTTTGGGAATGATCACAACGATAAGCCTCAGAGATCATCGTCATTAGAGAAAGAGGGAGAATGGAGTGCGATATGAAGCCTGGGAAGACCACTAGAATCCGCGGGGAGTAGGCCTTATGACCTCGTAATTGCCAATCCTCCTCACTTCTGAAATCCCCCCATCCCTGTCCTCTCCAAGTCTCACCCAGATGATGCTATGCGCTTGTTATTTGCTTAGCTCAACCTACTAGTTGCTGACTTCTTGTTTCAAGGCCTGTCATGATAGGGCTCCAGCCTCTTCTCTCCACATTAACACCAACTGAAACTAGATCACTCCTGGTTCCTGTTTCCTGCGCTTGCTTTTTCCTGCAATCTGCCTGTAACACCTGTTGAAAATTCCACCCTTTAAAGCCTGGTTCAACTCCCCTCTCTGGAAGCATTTCAGATCTCCTAGAACAGAACGCATCTGTCTCTTCTGTCTCATGCTACTTTGCTTAAAACTTCTTCATGGTACCTTTTATTAGTTCTTTGTAATCTACCAGTTTCTATCCCACATACTGTTTGCCTTCTGCCACTGTAGCCGCCCATGCTCCTATCTGGGTCAGCTTTTTCCCTTACACGCCTCCTCAGTGGACCACTCCTATTAGCACACAAACATGCACTGTTTCATCCAGCTCAGCAGTAATCCATGCCTGACATCTCCACTGTCTTTCTTTCCGTTTTCTCCTACACCTACTCCAGACACTGTCCCCTACCACTCCACTGACAGCCCGTCAAGGTCACCAGTGACCTCTGTGTTCTCCTTTGCTAATTCTCCGTCTCCCAACCTCATGACAGAATCCTTGGATCGCTTCTGTCTAGACTCAACCCTGGTGATCCTATTCAGCTTCATGTTCTTAAATATTAAATGTAAGCCTCCTGTCCAGACCTCTTCCTCTGAATTCCAGACTCATATCCAGCCACCTATCGTACAACTCTAGAATGTGACACACTTTTCACACTTAGTATGTTCAAAGCCGAATTCCTGACCCCCTCCCTCTGCCCCTTCCAAACCCGCTCCTGTCATAATCTTCACTACCTTACTGGTCAAAAATCTTGGAGTCATCTTTGACTCTCTCTCTCTCTCACACACACACACACACACACACTCACTCTCTCTCTCTCTCTCTCTCCATGTGTCAGCATTTCCTGTTGGCTCCACTTTCCTACCTGATTATTCAGTACCCTAACTGGCCTCTCTGCTTCCATCCTGGGCCCTCTACAGGCTATTCCTAAATAGTATTCCTTATGGTAGGCCGAGTCAGACCATGTTTTATCCTCTGCCAAAAGCTCTTTCGTGGACTCCACTCAGTAAATGCGGAAGGAAGTGTCTTCCCCCATCCCACTACCTCTCTGTTACCTCCTATTACTCTCCTCCTTGATCCCTCTGCTCCAGCCATGGAGCATGGATCCTTCGACACACCAGGCATATGTCCACCTTATGGCATCTGCAGACCCTTCCCACTGCATGGAAGGCTGTGCTTTCCCCCAGGCAGGTGTATAGGCTACATATTTCCAATATTTATGCAAGAGCAACTTCAGTGAAACCTAAACCTGTGACCCACTACCACCACATTCCTTCTGCCCAGCACTCCTGCCCCTTTACACTGCTTAACTCTTCTGCATAGTACTCATCACACACACACACACACACACACACACACACACACACACACACACAGCTTTTGCCAGCTGCCAGAAACTCCACGAGGGAAGGGATGAAGGGATTTTGGTTTGTATTATTCCCCGATGTAGCCCCAACACGCAGACCAGCACCTGGCATACAGTAGAGGCACAATAACTATTTGCTGGTAGGCCTATAAGGATCATGCCTTGTTCTGCTTTGTAAGCCCTACAAGAACTTTTACATGGTTAAAAGTAGGCACAAGAACTTGCATTTGGTTAAGTTTAAAAAAATGCACTGAAAACAACAGCTCAAAATAAGAGTCACATCACTGCTTAAAATGGGAAGGTTTATTAAGGTTTTTCCTCCAAACGAACAGCCAAGCCCATGCTTCTTAAGAGAAGCGATTAGCAGGAAATGTATGTCACACCTTGGGCCCAGAACCACAGGAAGCTTCTTAACAAGCCAAAGAACTTGCATCCCCAATTCACTTTTAAAGCTCTTGTTGATGTCTGCAAAACAGAATCCATGTTGCCTCCCAGAAAACAGAACTAGGCACCCAGTTCAAAGTCTCCAGCTGTTCTCAACAAGAGTATTGAAGCAAGATATGGCATTAAATAAGTGCACTACACATTCAACACATTCAACAAACCCAAGATGAAGTTATAGTAAGAAAAATCCATGTTCAATGCAATGTCTATGCTACATTTTCAAGAATAACTTGCATGTTTTTACATTTTTGGGGAATAGAAATGCTAAAAGCTGGGTGGTTAGACTGCCTCAAAGCTCACATTCATTTCCTCCCCGGCAAGATGGGCTCCTTCCAGATCCTGGACAAGCACCCAAACCACTCTGCCCTTTTAAGTTTGGAGCTGAGTCAAGAGGGGCTATTTTAACACACATTTAAGTAGCACCTTAAATAAGTACAAGACCCAAACAAAACAAAAGGTTATTTTACAAGTTATTTTCCTCCTCCGAATACCTGACAATTTCTTCACACTTTGGTTTCACTACACACATATTTATGAGTGTATTTTACGCCCTCTAACATTCTACTATGATTGCTTACAAAGGAAAATACTGAGGTAATCTTTGTATCTTTCTGTCCCTCAGTGCTGAAAACAAAAATCGGATACGTGAACTGACAAATATATGTGTACCTATGAGGATAATGAGGCAAACTATTTGAAACTGGGCAGGTCCAGAAAATGCAGAATGTTCATATGTGGAGAAAAACAGCCTCAGACCAAGTAACCTATGTTCATAAAGTTGGTAATAAAGATCAGTATCTTCCCAAGGATTGACTTTTTCCAAGTACATTCTAACTCCAAAGATGCACACGGTTTCACCAAGGAGTAAAAGGCAGCCGGCTATGATGGCAAACCAAGCTGCCAAATACAGGTTCGTTCAAAGTTGTAGGGAAGAGAAAAACACACCAATATCCATCTCTCTCTAAACATTCCTAAGAGAATTTGCCCTGTGGCCACAGTTCAATGAATTACAATGCTATTCATATCTCTGACGAATTTCTTATATCTTCTCTGCCCAATTAAACTGCAAACTCTTGAGGGAGGGCCTTCACACCTCTTTGTGAGGCACACAGTATTTATAGAATAGATGGCTTGAATATCTACTTTTAATTCAATGGTATAAGTGTTAACTGATACTGAAGCTCCCCCTGGTGGAGGGTAAAATTATAGATTATGTATTAACTTAGTTTCCAAAACTAAGATTGTTTGGGGACACTATGAAGCCATTAAAGTTGTTCGTATTCTAGTGGAAAAAAGCAAACTACCGACTGTGACATCAAGCCTCCTTTAAAGTAGATATTACTCATATAACCAAAGTTAATATACTTTAAATAGCCATAAATACTGATACGGCGTCAGTTCTTCAATATTCACCATATGAGATTCATATAATATCCTTGAGGACTTTTTGATTTTTCTGCTATAAAAATATATCGTATTTTCAGGCACCCTCCCCTCTGGAACCAAGACTAAGGACTTCACATAGGGACAATATAAAAGCACACCTATCTCACCTTCTGACAGGATACCTTTCCATCTTGCTCAGCAATGGCAGACTTCTTTGAGATAACAATGCATGTCTCTGAATTCAGCTGGTCCTGCTCTGCACACTACTGTGTGCCACAAGGGCATTTTTCTTCACAGTTCTACCTTTATCCCAAGTAGACTGTGTAAGATGTAACAAAGAAATCCAATACCTGTCGTCTTTTCCTACCATGTCCTAAAACAGAGGACATCGAGTTATGCTCCTAGTCAAGCAGACTGTAACTTGGGAGTTCTTCTTATTTAAAATAATTCCTACTTAATCTGGCAAATAACGACACAATCTATGTAACAGGTAATATTTAGAAATGTTTGCTCGCTTATGAGATGGTTATCTATGATTTTAAGTCCAAAGGAATGTTTGAGAGGTGAGTTTCAAAGCAGAATGACTTTAGAGGACCTTAAAATATGCTACACTGACCTGGACAGACCGGCCCTAATGCTTCACTTATTTTTTTTTTTAATTTATTGCATTTATGAGATTTTTGGCCCCTCAGTCCCAGACATAGGTATAACTGAATCAGTAGAAGGTAAGTATTAGGTAACTAAGTTTATTAGAAACTTAAAAGAATACAATTTCCAAATTTTCTTTTTACAATATTTTAACATTTTCTCAGGTTGGTCAGAGATTACATTTGAAATCTGATCTTTAAATTTCAATTTAGTAACTGATGGGGCTGACCACACTCCTAGGAAGTCTCAACAAGGCATGAACACTACTTCACACCTAGTTGCAACGAGACAGCATCTAGATCCCTGAGCAATGATTTAGACTTTCTAGGACTGGTTTCCTCCTCAACATTCAGGGACAAGGCACAGGGTTTCCTAAGCTTGTTTCTTTCCTTCTCTAGCACTTAAGTGGCTAACAAGCTGTTCTGCTCTACCTCTATGGTGTACATAAGTCATATCACCCTAGGTCCATGTCCTACTTAAGCCCCACTTTTTGTAAAAAACAGAAAAAAAAACTGGGAAGGAAAGGAAAAGCACCACTATATAGCCAGCTAAAAATTTAACTTAGCAATCTTTTCCATATGACTACCACTATACTACTTCATACACAGTTGAAGAAAAAGCAACTGACACATCCTTTATATGCTTTTTCACTTTTACCCACTTCTCTTAGATTCTTCGATCTATTATAAAGCAAACTTGAAAATATTTACATAACATTTCATTGGTGGACTTATACTCAACAAATTAACAATGGCAAAATGATTCCCTTGAAATTACAACCTGTGGAAGATTTGAAGTAGTAAAAGTTAAACCCTGATACAGTATTAAACTTATCTTTTTACATATAAAAATAATACACAGTGGGATATTTTATTCAATAAGATACAATCTTTAAGATCAAGAGAGAATATACAAAACTATTGTATGTAGTCTGATGTATTTTACTGTATAATAGGAATAAATATATATAGAACAGAAAGTGCGAGGTCTGTTTGTAGAGAAATCACCATTTACTTAGGGGTTTAAAGCCAAGTGTTCTGCAGGTACCAGCCAGGAAGGAGCTACTGCTGCATTTAAAACAATGTGATCATTATAAAATAAAGGCCTTAAATCTATAAACAATAACAAAAACACACAAACCAAATGAAAATGTACTAAAATTTAATCATCCATAAAAGCTGTAATTTAATCTGACAGTAAAACACAAGAAGCAATATTAGAGGTGGTTTAGTATATTATATATTTTAGCTTTGAAAGCCATAGAAATCAGTTATCCCAGTTTTTTTCTCTATAAAAGACCCATTTTTCCAAAGCATTATGCACAAACAATTTTAATTAGAATATAATGACAGAATGATATTTCATAATTTTTTAAATATAAAATGAAGTCAATGACTCAAAAAAGTTATCTGCTGCAATGAGTCTGAGGGGAAATTTTCATAATCTATATCATTACAGATATAAAGTATAATGGTTCAACTTTTTAGTGCTTGACAGGGAGGAAACATGATAAAAAGGTCAATATGAAATCATTTGATTATAGTAGCAATATCTAACATTTGAAATGCATCCATGCTCTTTTGTATAATCATATTAGAGTCAAGTATATTTATTTTCACATCTGTTATAACTGCTATTGCAAAGGAGAAATACTATTGTCTTATTTTCCAAGAGATATACACAGAGCAATTCTTTTCTCCAGGGAACTTGTGCAAACCAATATAAGATCTAAACTCTTCACATAATATATAAAACAGGAGAAGCCTCTTCAGATTTATTTTTTGAAGTCTGGAATGCTGGCACTTTCCAATTAGGCAACAGTTCTTCATTCCTGTAATCTAGAACATTGAATAGATACAGATATATATATACTGATATATATGGTTAACCTTGATGTCAGAAGATGATAGTAAATAAGTAGATACATAATAATACAGAGAGAAATAATGATTTTGGCTGATCATTATTAGATAACTAAATTATATTAAACATATATAGTAACAAGGCTATTTTAAACTCCCTTTAAAAATGTTTAAAAAATAGTTTTATTGTACTTAGTGGTTCACAATATATCTGGCAGTCCTGTCTGTAAAGAGGAAAACAGTGATTATTTCATTTCTACCCCAGTATCATCTTATTTTTAAAGGTTCCTTTTCCACTAAGGAAACAACTCATGCCTGCATCAACTTCCCAATGGAAATTCTTTATTCAACCATTTTATGATTATTTATACTAGGGTTACCTATTCCAATTCAGGCTAGGACAAGAAGAAATGATACAGAAAGAGCTGATGCCCATTTTCAAGGGCAGAAGACTCAGTTAGGTTTACTGCTCAGCAGAAAAGAATTAGGTTAAAGGAATAATTTCCTGAAGATGAATTTCTTTCCTCAGTTTAAAAAAGTAGGACATATTAGAAAGAGACTAACACGCTTCAGTATGATTTTGCCTAACGGCTAGGGCTAGGTAAGCTGCCCTTAAGGTTCACATACCCTTACTAAAACCATTTATAGTGGCTATTTAAATTTATTCCATATCTCAGTACTTCTTAAATGGGATCAACATAGCACTTCAAGTCTATAATCACAGCAAAATGCTCTGCAAAGTATTCTGATTACTAAGTGACCTGTTATTTGGTATTATCAAATATGCACAGAGATCTCAGGTAACATTAAATATATTGTAAGCTGAATTACCTATCAGAGCCTAAGAATTTATGCAACCAGGATGAAAGTCTTATTTCTAGATTTAGGTCAAGATTTCTTTCCTCTAAGGTAACACTCATAGTAGTACACTGTAGGGTGTACGTGAATGAATCTGCCCAATAGGCCAGGAGACGGCACCTCTTCCTTTAGACATAAGCTAAAAGGACATTTTCTGAGAACTGGACATTAAACGAGGGTCAGCTAAGATAATGATAAAAATGAGCCAGTCAGGGGCTTCCCTGGTAGTGCACTGGTTAAGAATCCGCCTGTCAATGCAGGGGACACGGGTTCAAGCCCTGGTCCGGGAAGATCCTACATGCCATGGAGCAACGAAGCCTGTGCGCCACAACTACTGAGCCCCGCACTCTAGAGCCGGTGCGCCACAACTACTGAGCCCATGTGCCACAACTACTGAAGCCCACGCGCCACAACAAGAGAAGCCACCACAATGAGAGGCCTGCACACCACAACGAAGAGTAGCCCCCGCTCGCCGCAACTAGAGAAAGCCCATGCACAGCAACGAAGAAGCAAAGCAGCCCAAAAAAAAAAGCCAGACAACTAACTGTAGAAGAGTTAAATACATTTCAGAACAGGAACTGGAGTTCTCATTTTTTTCTACCTTTGTACCCTTACCTAAAGAAACACAAATACTATCAACTTTAACAATAATCACCTTCAAGGAGCTGATGATTTATAGTTACTGACTCAAGATTTCACTAAAAGCCTAAGCAAGCATTTGGCCAGAAGCTGTTTTTCCAAAATCTCACTATCCAGAGGCAATCTGTGACCTTTACTCCTTTCTATTTTCCCTCTACTTCATTTCAAAAAGGGGTACAATTACTCAGTTGTTTCCCCTAAGAGAGTTTCATTCATATCTCTAAGGAAGCACATATTAGTTAATTTGATGCTCCAGAAGATGTAATCTACTAAACAGACCCAAGAGACCTACAAGAGTTTTAGCACAACCAACTCTCCTCTAAGCGGACCCAGTTTAGTAACAGTCCCATAATTAGCATCAAATTACATCATAAATCCACTCCATGAAAGTATTCTTTTATGGTAATGTTTACAGAGTTGATGAACATAAGTAAAAACTGTTCAGGGGATTTAAATATATAATTAAGGGAAAACAAATGGTCCCACATGGCCTGGTTGCTTACGTGATAGGCAGCGATAGGCAGCTTCAATGCGGCCACTAATTTCTCTCCAATGGGTTCACTTAATGAAAACTTAAGTGGTACTTAAAGTTGACTACTACCTACAGACCTACAGAAGAAACATTTGAAAGACGTCAACCCACACCTGAGAGGAAATGACTTCTAAAACTACACTGACATACCAACACACATCCAGCAGAATGGCTCAAGTTACAAAGACTGACAATACCAAATTTGGGGAGGATGTGTAACTCGTAAACTGCTAGTAGGTGTGTAAACTGGTACAACTACTTGGAAAAATTTCTTAGCAGTATCTATAGGCAACCTTCCAGAAAAAGAATTCAGAATAATGATAGTGAAGATGATCCAGGACCTCAGAAAAAGAACGGAGGCAAAGATCGAGAAGATGCAAGAAATGTTTAACAAAGACCTAGAAGAATTAAAGAACAAACAGACGAACAATACAATAACTGAAACGAAAACTACACTAGAAGGAATCAATAACTGAGGCAGAAGAACGGTAAGTGCCTGGAAGAGAGAATGGTGGAATTCACTGCTGTGGAACAGAATAAAGAAAAAAGAATGAAAAGAAATGAAGACAGCCTAAGAGGCCTCTGGGACAACATTAAACGCAACAACATTCGCTTTATAGGGAGGGGTCCCAGAAGGAGAAGAGAGAGAGAAAGGACCAGAGAAAATATTTGAAGAGATTATAGTCAAAAACTTCCCTAACATGGGAAAGGAAATAGCCAACCAAGTCCAGAAAGCACAGCGACTCCCATACAGGATAAACCCAAGGAGAAACATGACGAGACACACAGTAATCTAATTGGCAAAAATTAAAGACAAAGAGAAATTATTGAAAGCAGCAGGGCAAAAATGACAAATAACATACAAGGGAACTCCCATAAAGTTAACAGGTAATTTCTCAGCAGAAACTCTACAAGCCAGAAGGGAGTGGCATGATATACTTAAAGTGATGAAAGGGAAGAACCTACAACCAAGATTACTCTACCCGGCAAGGATCTCATTCAAATTCGATAGAGAAATCAAAAGCTTTACCGACAAGCAAAAGCTAAGAGAATTCAGCACCACCAAACCAGCTCTACAACAAATGCTAAAGGAACTTCTGTAAGTGGGAAACACAAGAGAAGAAAAGGACCTACAAAAACAAACCCAAAGCAATTAAGAAAATGGTCATAGGAACATACATATTGAAAATTACCTTAAACGTGAATGGATTAAATGCTCCAGCCAAAAGACACAAGCTTGCTGAATGGATACAAAAACAAGACCCATATATATGCTGTCTACAAGAGACCCACTTCAGACCTAGGGACTGAAAGTGAGGGAATGGAAAAAGATATTCCATGCAAATGGAAATCAAAAGAAAGCTGGAGTAGCAACACTCATTATCAGATACAATAGACTTTAAAATAAAGAATGTTACAAGAGACAAGGACGGACACTACATAATGATCAAGGGATCAATCCAAGAAGAATCTATAACAATTATAAATATATATGCACCCAACATAGAGCACCTCAATACATAAGGCAACTGCTAACAGCTATAAAAGAGGAAATTGACAGTAACACAATAATAGTGGGGGACTTTTAACACCTCACTTACACCAATGGACAGATCATTCAAACAGAAAATTAATAAGGAAACAGAAGCTTTAAATGACACAACAGACCAGATAGATTTAATTGATATTTATAGGACATTCCATTCCAAAACAGCAGATTACACTTTCTTCTCAAGTGTGCATGGAACATTCTCCAGGATAGATCACATCTTGGCTCACAAAATCAAGCCTCAGTAAATTTAAGAAAATTGAAATCATATCAAGCATCTTTTCTGACCACAACACTATGAGATTAGAAATCAATTACAGGGAAAAAAACGTAAAAAATACAAACACACGGAGGCTAAACAATACGTTACTAAATAACCAAGAGATCACTGAAGAAATCAAAGAGGAAATCAAAATATACCTAGAAACAAATGATAATGAAAATACGACGATCCAAAACCTATGGGATGCAGCAAAAGCAGTTCTAAGAGGGAAGTTTATAGCTATACAAGCCTACCTCAAGAAACAAGAGGAGTCTCAAATAAACAATCTTACCTTACACCTATCTAACCTTACATCTAAAGGAACTAGAGAAAGAAGAACAAACATAACCCAAAGTTAGCAGAAGGAAAGAAATCATAAAGATTCAGAGCAGAAATAAATGAAATAGAAACAAAGAAAAAAATAGCAAAGATCAATAAAACTAAAAGCTGGTTCTCTGAGAAGATAAACAAAATTGATAAGCCATTAGCCAGACTCATCAAGAAAAAGAGGGAGAGGACTCAAGTCAATAAACTTAGAAATGAAAAAGAAGTTACAACAGACACCACAGAAATACAAAGCATCCTAAGGGACTACTTACTACAAGCAACTCTATGCCAATAAAATGGACAACCTGGAAGAAATGGACAAATTCTTAGAAAGCAATAGAAAATATGAACAGACCAATCAGAAGTAGTGAAATTGAAACTGTGATTAAAAATATTCCAACAAGGGCTTCCCTGGTGGCACAGTGGTTGAGAGTCCGCCTGCCGATGCAGGGGATACGGGTTCGTGCCCCGGTCCAGGAAGATCCCACATGCCGTGGAGCGGCTAGGCCCGTGAGCCATGGCTTCTGAGCCTGCGTGTCCGGAGCCTGTGCTCTGCAACGGGAGAGGCCACAACAGTGAGAGGCCCGCGTACCGTGCAAAAAAAAAAGAAAAAAAAAAAATTCCAACAAACAAAAGCTCAGGACCATATGGCTTCACTGGGGAATTCTATCAAACATTTAAAGAAGAGCTAACAACCATCCTTCTCAAACTCTCCCAAAACATTGCAGAGGAAGGCACACTCCCAAACCCATTCTATGAGGCCACCATCACCCTGATACCAAAACCAGACAAAGATACTACAAAAAGAGAAAATTACAGACCAATATCAATGATGAATATAGATGCAAAAATCCTCAACAAAATACTAGCAAACAGAATCCAACAGCACATTAAAAGGATCATACACCAGGATCAAGTGGGATATATCCCAGGGATGCAAGGATTCTTCAATATATGCAAATAAATCAATGTGATACACCATATTAACAAATTGAAGAATAAAAACCATATGATCATCTCAAAAAAAAAAAAAAAAGAAAAAGAAAAAATAGAAAGTGCACAGGCACCATACTTGTTCCTGGAAAGAACCCAAATGTCCATCAACAGCAGAATACATAAATATATTGCTAGTATAGTCATACAATAAAAATAAACTACTGCTGTATGCAACAAGGATTATTCTCAAAAACATTTTTGAGTGAAAGAAGCCACACATAAAATAACACATTAAGTGTTTTTGTTTCTGTTAAGTTCAGAGAGGCAAAACTAATCCATTGTGTCAGGAATCAGGGCTGGGATTACATCTGAGAAGGAATGACTATTACTGATATATATGTGTGCTCACTTTGAAATATTTCATCAAAAAAGAAAATTTATTTTCAGATAAACCACTGTTCCACTTCAATTCAGCTTGAATTTCGGTGTGACCTTGGAAGGCTTTCTATTCATTGAACCACTATTGTTTGGACACCCATTCTGTACCAGGCACTGGGGATGTACTGGTGAGTAAAACAGACATGATCCTTGCCCTCCCTCAGACAGCTTAGAATCTCATGGAGAAAAAGACAAATTATCCAGTAGATGAACATATCTATAAGTTATATAAAACATTTACAAATTACAGAAGCCTGGAAATACCCTAAGAGGTGAAATGGGAAGTGGTTAATGTTGGGGAAAGCCCCAAATAAGAGGATGAGAAAGGTATCTGCTCTGCTTTTAGCATCTTACCTGGCTCAGAGCTGCTGCTTATTGTGGGTCTAAAGCAGCAGACATGATTTCTTTTTAGGCTTCTTCTTTTCCACTGGTGTTTTTCTATTTATCTGTCTGACCAGGTCATAAAATATCTAAATAAAAACAAGAAAAAGTACTTATTTAACCAATATTTGAGACCTTGTTCCACAAAACAATCTTGATTCTGTGAAATATTATTCTGCTCTTGGATCTGTATTTTGCTGCTTTGTATTTTGCTGCTTCTTAGAAACAGCAGGTTTCTAAGAAGCCTCAGCTGATTTTCAGTCAGGGTAAAGCACAACTTACCTACTTACAATGAGGGAAATACACTTGCTCTTAGAGATATTCAATAACAAATTAGTAAAAAGAATTAGTAGTGAAAAAAACAAGATAGTGAAGTGGAATCTTTGATGCTTCAAAAACCTAATTATTAAGAGAACAGTTAATGCTTCACTTATATCTTTATACTTGCTTTATTTTTAAAAAAGTTCAAACTTACAGAAAAGTTGCAGGTACCAAGAACTTATGTATTTTCTTCACCCATATTCACCAGTTAGTAATATTTTGCCAAATGTATATTTTTCCAAAGAAGAAATGCAGATGGCCAACAGGCACATAAAAAGATGCTCAACATCGCTCATCATCAGGGAAATGCAAATCAAAACCACAATGAGATATCACCTCACACCTGTTAGAATGGCAATTATCAAAAAGAACACAAATAACAAATGTTGATGAAGATGTGAAGAAAAGGGAACCCTCCTACACTGTTGGTGGGAATGTAAATTGGTGCAGCCACTGTGGAAAACAGTATGGAGGTTTCTCAAGAAAACGAAAAATAGAGCTACCAGATGACCCAGCAATTCCACTCCTGGGTATATATCCAAAAAAACCCCAAAACACTAATTTGAAAAGACACATGCACCCCATGGGACTTCCCTGGTGGTCCAGTGGGTAACACTCCATGCTCCCAATTCAGGGGGCCTGGGTTCGATCCCTAGTCAGGAACTAGATCCCACACGCATGCTGCAACTAAGAGGTCCGCATGACGCAACTAAAAAAAAAGATCCCTAGTGCCACAACTAAGACCTGGCGCAGCCAAAGTAAGTAAGTAAGTAAAGAAGTGAATAAATAAATATTTTTTAAAAAGATACATGCACCCCAATGTTCATAGCAGCATTATTTGCAACTGCCAAGATATGGAAGTGTCCATCAACAGATGAATGAATAAAGAAGATGTGGTGTATATATACAATGGAATACTACTCTGCTATAAAGAACGAAATTTTGCCATTTGCAGCAACATGGATGGACTTAGAAGGCATTATGCTAAGTGAAATAAGTCAGACAAAGACAAATATTGTGTGATATCATTTATATGTGCAATCTAAAAAATACAACAAACTAGTGAATATAACAAAAAAGAAGCAGACTCACAGATACAAAGAACAAACTAGTGGTTACCAGTGGGGAGAGGAAGGGGGAAGGGGCAATATAGGGGTAGGGGTTAAGAGGTACAAACTATTAGGTATAAAATAAGCTACAACGATATATGGGGAATATATGGGGAATAGCAACATGGGGAATATAACCAATATTTTATAATAACTATAAATGGAGTAAAACCTTTAAAAATTATGAATCACTACACTGTATACCTATAACATATAATATTGTACAGCAAACTATACTTCAAGTTAAAAAATAATGGTCCTAAGATTACAAGCCTAAATTAATTGTTGAAGGGGGGACCCCTTCATTTACCCGCCTTTGGGATAAACAGATTTATCCCAAAGCTATTGATTCATTTATATTCTTTTCTTTCTGGTCCATCCTACCCACTCTCCCATTTTCTTTCAACCATTTAATTCTATTATCTTATTTCTAAGAAAGTTGAAAACTTAAGAGTTTATGAACAAAATGGTAGTTTCTGTTTCACAGCTCCAAAGCCCTTCAAGAACTTAATGTTCATAAGCCATAAACAAAATCTCATTAGTTCCCCAGCCTCAGTGCATAATCTATAAGTGAAAAATAACAAAAGGATAAACTAAAATAGTAAATTAATCAAAACAGCATGTTTCTTCATGGTAGCCATGGGTTTCTGGTACTAAACAAAATGGTAACTGGTTTTGTGGTATTACCCTTAAGGATTTCCTTGGCAAACGGTGCCTACCTCACAGCAGCAATGATGAGGGCAAGTTCGAACTATAGTTATTTGGTTAGATATGCTGAAAGCCCTCAGTCTAGGTTCTTCCTCATCCTTCTGAACTACAGAAAAATCTAAAAGGAACACAGAATAATTTCTCAATCTCTCTATCACTCCTTAATTGGGATGTTTTGATTCCAATTATTATTCCAGCATCAGCAAAGAACAATTAATTCTTGATTAAGACTGATGTGATTCTGATACAACTATGTACTACTTTCAAAACACAACAAAAATGATGAGTTTTTAAAAAAAATCTTTATTTATTTTTACTTATTTATTTATTTTGGCTGTGCCGTGTCTTAGCTGTGGCACGTGGGATCTTCGTTGCAGCATGCGGGACCTTTTTTTTTTTTTTTAAGTTGAGGCATGCAGACTTCTTACTTGCGGCGTGCATGCGGGATCTAGTTCCCCGACCAGGAATCAAACCTGAGCCCCCTGCATTGGGAGAATGGAGTCTTACCCACTGGACCTCCAGCGAAGTCCCAAGAGTTTTTTTTAAAAAAATTATATATTCTCTGATATAGATAGTAGAGAATTAGAGGGCAATTTAGTTAAGCAGGATGTCCCTGTATGATTTCAAACTTGAGTCCAAGAGTTCAATCATGTGTAAGTATGATCTCTCTATTTTCAGGCACTCAGAAATCACACACACATTTTCAAGGCATTAGCTGTCTGAGGAACTATTAACTACCCCCAAAACTCCATAGTTGGATTATTAGGCTATCAAGAGAGAAATATTAAAAGAAAGAAGTTATTACACTCTCAAGAATTTCTAGCATAAAGTTTGTATGTTTTCCAAAAGAGTAAAGAACCTTAAGTAGCTAATGTATTTCATTTTGTTGTATTTTTTTTCTGTTTTTGTTTTATAAACCTTCATGTCAACGGTTGATTTCAACGAGACTACTGTGAAAAAGCACCTCTGCTGCATGGGAAACTGAAACCCAGAGGAGGGAGATCTAGTAGCATGTAAGTTCCCACAAACAGGTAATGCTTGAAAGGTAAGGAATACCTCCGGTCCACTGTGCTCACTGGACCCTGGCCCAACTCAACCTCGGCCGAGTCCTATGAACTTGGTGGTCGGGTACCAGTGAGGGTGATCACAGGACAGCAGGAACTGTATCTCTAAGGCCAATCATCCTGCAGATGGTGACCGTGCACTACTACTCCCCTAGCCAAGCTCATTGTTTTACCTCATGTGTTTATGTGTTTTACCTTAACGTTCTCTCTCTTTTCTTTTTTGGTGGTGGTGTGGGGGAGACTAAACCAAAAATCAACATTTTATGATCAGCCATGTTTTTCAGGATAACATCTATGAAACTGTAATTCCACAACAGAGAAAGTTGAAACTAGAAGCATTTCATACTTCCTTTCATTTACTTGGCAGTGAATTACAAATAACTGTTGCTGAAGATCTCAGCAGGACTTGTTCCCCATTAGGATGTAAACTTCTTGAGGGCAAGAATAGTCTCTGTCTAAATGACTGTTACCCTGGTGCCTAACACAGTGGAACATAGGAACACAATGAATATTTGCTGAATAAATAAAATTTATGAATTTCTTATTTTTATGTATTTATTAAAACTGGTTTTATCTGAAAGACAAGCTTTGACTTATTATTTGTAAAACTTATTTATTTATTTATGGCTGCGTTGGGTCTTCATTGTGGTGCGCGGGTTTCTCATTGCGGTGGCTTCTCTTTGCTGTGGAGCACGGGCTCTAGGGCGTGGGCGCGTGGGCTCAGCTGCTCCGCGGCATGTGGGATCTTCCCGGACTGGGGCTCAAACCCGTGTCCCCTGCATTGGCCGGCGGGTTCTTAACCACCTCGCCACCAGCGAAGTCCCACAACCTTAAATTTTCTTCGTGCCACACGTTTAAAGTAATTTGGTCATTTAAAAAGTCAAATAATAGTCTACAACCATAATATCAGTGAATGAAAAGTGACCAAAAGAACCAAAGGCCAGAGAGGAATCATAAGCAAAAACACACCAGAGGACTCTGATAACCTAAACCAGTCTTAACTCTCATCTATGTTGTAAGTGTGCTGAACTCTGACTGATTACCTGTGATGCTACAAATGGCAAGCACACTGGCAAATGAAGACTTCTGTACTACTGGGAAAGGAAAGAAGCCTATTCTGCTTTTTTTTTTAAGAAAAAAAAAAGGCTTATGTTAAAATTAACAAAAAGCAAAGGAACCTCTTAAGATTTTGCTTGGATGTAGTGGTTGCAGTTGGGGATTGCACTAATCTTTTAGGGATCCAGTAAACTATTGGCCCTTTACATCCAGGCAGGCAAGCTTACTTGTTAAGCATTCCTGTCCCCAGCTATGTTCTCAGGATAGTGGAGTAGTTAAGTCACGGACAAAAAAAGCCTTGTGCACCTGCTGTTATCAGGCCTAAAAGACCGAGTGAATCATAGTTCTGTATCCATCCACACTCACAGATTCTTCCCTTTGAGTCATGCACCAAAGGGAAGCAGGACTCAAAACACCAAATTCCATGATATCTTTCTGTACAACATAAGTTCATTACAGTAACTACTTTGATTTTTTTATTTTTCTACTTGACTTTACAACCTTTTTACACACATCTGTATAGGTAATTGTTATAATACAAGGGTGATGTGACAATTTTCACACACCACTTTCTGGCTTATCATTTAGAGGCTTAGCAGGACTTTAAAAAACATGTTCTTTAACTTAAACCACCTCTTTTGTCAACAAGGTAAATATAAGTGTCCTCATCACAGCCAACAAAGTGATTTCATATAAGAGAAGGAATAAGGTTTCTAGGAATTACTTAGTGTTTTCCATAAATTGATAGATAAAGACTACTTAAAAGAACACCACTTTTTCTTTTTTAAAAAATGTTTTTGGCTGTTAACTTGAAAGAAAGGAAACTAAAAAGGCACTTATTTGTGCTGCCTAGCAGCTGTAGTTTACCTCATTAACGTTGATCTTCGACTTTGCAGAAGATTCTAAAAAGGCACAGTTACACCACTGTCTTGCTAAATTCTGACCCTGTTCTTTGCCAACTACTCGCTCATCTTCCAGGTCACATTTATTACCAACCAAAATCATTGGAACCTGCGAGAAGGAAAAAATCATATAATAAGCCCTAACATACTTGTTACTCAGCCTTTTATAAGTAAGCAACTACCAGCCACCAACTGAAATGTGTTAGCTAGGACTATAATCTTCATCAAGTGCTTAAAAAAAGGTGTATGTACGTGTGTTGGGGGGAAAATGGAGGGGGAAGAGACAGAAAAAATATGGACAAGATTCTACAACACTGATCTGCTAAATTATTTTAAGACTATAATCCCAAAATGCTCAGGTGGACTAATGCTAATGGCTGAATTCCAAGTAGAAAAATCTGAAGGAAAAGGAACCTCCTGCAATACTCATTGTCTTGGTGTGTTTTAAGTGCCTCATCTCACAGGACCAAAAAATGCCAATAGTAGTGGCAAGACCAACACGTTAATAAGTTTTACTTCTACAACTGACATCTAGATCTGAAGACTAGCTTAGGTGAGATATTAAGGAAAAGAATAAAAATACAGCCACTGAGTAGCTATGTCTTAATCTACAACTCAATCTTTAGTTTATTACATGGGATAAAGAGATTAACATTACCAGAATTCAGTGATTTGCATGTAATTGCCTATGAAAAGAGAACTCTCTTAGATGAATTAGTCATGGGAAGAAAGAGAACTATTCATTAGGTTATGGTTGGTCATGAGTCATATGGTGCAAATTCCTCCCGCCTACAGTATTACCCAAAGTTGAGGTCTTAAGCAGGTGCCTATGTTCCCATTAATAATGAGAGAGAACACACAAAAACAGAAAAGAAGGTACAAATGAAATTTTATATCTTAATTTATACAACTTTTGAAAAAGGAACTTTCTGTAGCTCAAAACTGAGACAAACGTAAAATATACATTTAATCTTTGCAAAAAGGCAAAACAACAATGATGCTATTCATCAAATAAGACAAGAATTCTAAAACAGTATATTTTACCACAATAAAAAATTAACATTAAAAAAAGAATTCTAAAACAAAAACAAAAAAATATATAAAAATGTAAGTTAATTAAAATCTTTAACATAATTCAAAGGAAAAAACTAAGTAAAAACTGTACCAACAGAATTTTAGAAATAGGAACACAGCATTACAGTTCTTAATAATGTTCTCTGAACACTGTTTCTGACATAACTACCAACTTTCCAAGCCCAACTGGAGTCCCCCTTCTTCTACCAAGTACTCTTTGATTCTTCTTTCTCCACTCCACTTATGACCCACATAGCACCATGTAGGTCATAAGTGCAGTAGAGAAAGAAGAACTTTACATACGTGTCCTTCTTTTCTAATCATCTCAGCATATTATCTGTAGGTAAATTTAGAAAGCTTAAAAACGTTTTTGGTCACCAGGGCTCTTAGGCGCATGGTAAATACCCTCTAAATCCTCTACTGATAGAGAAAATGGACACTTTTTATTTGGCCATAGAGAGATGGCAGTATGCTATATATAGAGAGAAATACTTACATCTTCTGTGTCCTTAACCCGTAAAATCTGTTCCCTCAGGTCTTGTAAGTCATTAAATGTGGACTGAGCTGTAATAGAATATACTAGTGCAAACCCTTGGCCATTCTTCATATACAAATCTCTCATCGCTGTAAATTGCTCCTATAATAAAAAATATGCAATTATAAATATGACTTCTTAAATGTATATTGAAACAATTTAAATCAGAATAATCACAAGTGAGCTACTGAATTTTTTTTTTTAATGTATGTATGTATGTATATATAAATATTTTTTGGCTGCATTAGGTCTTCGTTGCTGCACGCGGGCTTTCTTTAGTTGCGAGCGGGGGCTGCTCTTCGTTGCGGTGCACAGGCTTCTTATTGCGGTGGCTTCTCTTGTTGCGGAGCACGGGCTCTAGGCACACGGGCTTCAGTAGTTGCAGTACGCAGGCTCAGTAGTTGTGGCTCGCGGGCTCCAGAAAGCAGGCTCAGTAGTTGTAGTGCACGGGCTTAGTTGCTCCGCGGCATGTGGGATCTTCCTGGACCAGGGCTCAAACCTGTGTCCCCTGCATTGGCAGGCAGATTCGTAACCACTGCGCCACCAGGGAAGCCCTGAATTCTTTATTACATGTTATCATGACAGGAAACATAAGACGTGATACACGGTTTCTGGAAAATTTGACATGAATGTCCCTGTCCCCTACGTACATGACTAGAAACAGCTACAGAATTAGAACGGAAATCTTAACCACTTTAATTTGTTTCTGTGTGATTTAGAAAAACTGCATATAGTTCCTTTTTATATACAGATTTTAATTATTTTGGTGCTACAAAAGATGATGTCCAAGGTAGTGGTTTTGGAAAAGAGAAGTCCAAGTACTGAACTCTGAGGCCCTCCAACATTAAGAGGTTAGGGAAATGAAGACAAATCAGGAAAGGAGACTTAGGAGTAACGAATCATACAGGGAGAAAAGCAAGCAAGTGTTGTTTCCTAGAAGTCAAATGAATAAAATTTTTACAGATAAGGATAATGATCTACTGAGTCAAAGGTTGCTGAAAAATCAAGAAGGTTGAGGATATATCCGAGGGATTGATTATGAATGACAGACCATGAACTTGAAGCTGTATAAACAGGGGGTTGAGGATATGATGGATAATCAAAGATGTTAGATTTAACAGACTGCAGATTACAGTCAGGTTGAAAGGTATGAAAGGAAGTGAGATGGAGAAACAAGAGATGGTTAGTAGAGAGTAGGACACTTGAAATGAGATTTAAGATGGTATTATGTTACTGGTAATCATATAGTCTAGGGTAAAGACCACGGGCATGAATGACTGAAGCAGGGTGGAGGTCAAGGACCTGAGAGGCCAAGCTACTGGATCATCTATATTACCCGTAAAGATTCTATTTGGATACTAAAATCACCAAGAATTCGGACTAAAGCAGTGTTGGAGAAAGTAAGCAAAAATCCTTAAGGAGTAAGGAGTGATCTAGAACAAGATCAAAGAGCATCAACTACTTTCCAAACGTTATGCAAGGCACTGGGGACAGAGAAGTAAACAGAAAATTACAACACAGCATGCTGAGTGCTAGGATGGTATAAATACAAGATATTTGAGAGCACAAGCGGAAGATCTCTGCAGAAGGGGAAAATTTTAATTTGGACAAGAGGAGGAAGAAACAATGCCCTCACACTTGTGGAGGCTGTGAAAGGAAGAAATAGAAAGTATTTTTTTTTTTAACTGTTGGGGTCTTTGGGAACAAAGGAGAATTATTGCTGATTCAGAAGCTAGGAAATTTGGGGGTTGGACGAAGTGGCAAGAGGGGGAGGTCTCAATTCAGCTGATACAAGAAAGAAGGAGTTCCAGTGATCCAAAGCTTCCTGTTGGAATCAAGATCCATTTTCCCACAAAAGAACAGAAAAATATGGTATAATTCGTACTCTAATTGCTCCAGTCTGCTTAAGTTTTTTTTTGATCTAAAGCTTTCTTACCATTTATAAAATTATAGTGGGAATATTTGTGCTGAATTTTAAAACAACGTAGAACATTTAAGAATACCATCCATTTTAAAGCTAGGAATTGCCTAATAGGTAAAGTCTACGTATATGGAGAAAAAAAAAAGAAAAGAAAATCATTTAATGTGTGCATTTTTTGTGGTAGTATAATTGTGGCAGAATAAAACCATCATTAATTAATTAAACAATTAAAAAGGTGAGGACAAATGAAGACAATGAAAATAAAAGCAAATACACATATACACAAATACACAAATATAAAAGACATTTTGTGCCAAGTGATTTATAATCACTATCTCATTTGATCATTATAAGCACCCTATAATGTACTAAACGTCACTATACTCATTTAAGCATGTGAAAAATGAGGCTCAAAATAATCCTAAAGATTTTTGTCAGAACACACGTTATCTGTCACCAGTCCCTTGAGATGTTAAAATGCTAATAAAAAGCAAAAAAAGTTTTTTAAATAAATGAATGACCATGGTGTTAAGAGTTAGTCTTATTTAAACCCAGAGAAATACCTATTTTAACTAAAATTCCGTATTTAAAATACTTTCCTTTTGTTTGTTCGTTTAAAGCACTAAGAGCATAATCCTTACCTCAATACAGGGAAAAGAAACTCAACACACAGATTCTGTAGGTGAGCGCAACATACAATTTAATAGTGATATGTGGGCATTAAGTACATCATAGATAGTTTCACACACATAAGAAAATTTAGGAAGCCCTACGTTTAGAGACTTAACGTTCTTAATCAGAACAAATGCTTTTACTCACAGAAATCATTGAGGTGACCATATACTGTTCACAAATGAAAATCTGTCCACCCACCCTACCCCCGCCAAAAAAAAAGAGAAAACATCCTTACTGTTCCTGCTGTATCCAGGATTTCGAGCATACACTGTTGGCAGTCTACTTCAACTTGCTGTTAGGGTCAGGGCAGGGGGGTGGGGGGTGGAGGGGGATGAAAAAGTAACATCAAAATGTCAGTCTGTTTTCCTCCCACCTCTTCACTCAAAGTCCTTATTAACAACTACAAAGCCTTTCTCTAGCAGTTTGCTGTATTGGTGGAGACCAAGTTGGTACTACAGTAAAGAACAGGAGGTCTCAAACACATTCTATTAATAATACAGAAGCTAGGACTGTTAATCCTGAGTTTAGATATTTTTCTGACCACTATAAACTCTGAGTAATGATTGTTGTTATTATTAGAAGCCAATGGTCATATTCTGCAATTTAAGAAAAACTGCAACAAACAGGTATAGTTCTAACAGGGAAAAAAAATGTATAAAGTATGTATATTTATATTATCTTCAAAACAAAGCACAAAAGCAGCTCAAAACAGCCAATATCTGGGGGTAAAGAAAACTTTGCCAACTCACCAGATTCAAGTTGTCAAAGTTTTACTAAAATATGCCCAAATTTAATACAAAGGAAATTCTTAAGAGATAAAGGGAACACAGTAACACTGAACCTATAGAGTTCTCAAGACTTTAAAAAAAGGTACTTCTTTGGAAAAGCTGTGTGTATAAGGTGAAATTTCATATACTGAATTCTACTTTCCCAGGGCTTTACAGAAGAGAAGGTTGTCCTAAAGAAAGTATCAACTATTAGCTGTGAGGAAAATGTTCAATAAAGAAGGGATTAAGAAAAGTGCTTCAGCATTCAAGGTACATATCTCCGTTTGTAGTTAAAGCTTTAACCAGCAACTTATTTGGGGGAGATTTCAGTAATGCAACATGGTCTTCTAAAAATAAACATATTAACCTAAGGACTATTTTAAACTCTGCTTCTCTGTCAGATCAGGAATTGATGAGGAGCACCACAGGTGGATCTACAAACTCACTGTCTACCACTTACGGGACAAATATGATAACAACCTGCACAATCTGTGAATGGGCATGTTCAATGAACAATGAATTAGGTCTGTAGTTTCTCAATATATATCACAATTTTGTTTCCAATTTACAGATAATGAAACTGCTCTGCCAGTAGGCTTGATGAACTTAATTCAGCAAAAGTTATAGCACTATTTAAAGGTAAATTCTAAAACATCTACCAAAGCAACCCTTTCTTATTTGTTGAAAGGCAGGTTAATCTTTTTGGGGGGCAGTGGGGTATATCGTTGGTTACTAGGCTTTCTTACAACACTGTCTCTTCCCCCCCATAACATACTTGGGAAATAAAATCATGAAAATTCTCCACAATTCTAGCTAGTCTTATAGTTAAATAAAATAGTATTTTTTGTCAAGACCAACTATTAAAAATTTTTTTCCTTTTAAATAAGCTTTATTTTTTAGAAAGCAGCTTTTGGTTCACAGCAACACTGAGCAGAAAGTACAGAGTTCCGATACACCCTTTTCCTGCTCCCTGCTAGCCTCCCCCACTATCAGCCTCCTGCATCAGAGTGGTACATTTGTGAGAATCAATGAACCTTCCTGTATCAACACATCATTATCCTGCAAAGTCCACAGTTAGCAATTTTACTCTTGGTGTTCTGGTGTTACAGAATCCAACTCTTTAACTTTTTACAGTTTAAAGGAGAAATATTTTTTAAGTTATTATACAACTAAACAAAAATAACTTTCAGTTACTGTATAACTTCAAGCATAAAGTGTTCTTAATTTTAGTTCACAAAAAGAGTAATCAAAAATATACCTATTTATATGCAATTTTTCTACATTAAAAGAATTCCCACCAGGAAAATGTGTACATTAAAGAACAGATTACTAATCAGTAACAGAACATGGAGCTCTCTATAGCTAATAAGCAGTGTTCTACGAAAAGTATTTTGTCTTGGTGAAACTTTTAAAAACAAATACAGAACATCTGTATCATTTCTCAAAACTATTTTCAAAAAAGCAATTCCATGGATCAAGTTTTAAAGTCATAAGAAACTACTTGTAAGCATGTGTATACAAGTTTCATATTTTACCTTTCTGTAGGAATCTTCTATCGTTGGGTCATATTTTTCAACAAAAATTCCCTGAACAAATTGAACTGTCTAGAAATTTAAAAAAAGCAGACAAAAGTTAAGGACTTAAAAGAAAAATCAGCCCCTCTTAAATGTTACTTAACTTCGCAAAGTGGTAAAGGTTAAATGTAATTATATGAAAACTCTGCGTAAACATGCAAATGTGAAGTGTCATTATTTTTCAATATAAGGATACATTCATAATTAAGAGTACACTTATGAAAGGAGGTGGTCATGTTAAAAACTGTCATCAATGCTGCTGCTGACATTACACTGTTAAATAATTACTATATTAAGTTTTAAAATACTACCAGGATACAAATAAGGACATGGATTCTAATTTACTAAAACGTGAAAATTTATCAGTATTTAAACTCCTATTACCCCTCTATGTATCTATAGCAAGTTTTATCTCATACCCTCAAAGGAGAGAGACAAAACATTGTAAATTTTAAAAAGTCTTGAACAGTCTTTCTAATTGTGGGGGAAAACAGAAGAGGGAATTAAAATTTATTGAGTTTATTAAATTTATAATTACATTCAAATTTCATATTCACCCCAGAAGTAGTTATTTTTCTGATTTGCCAGCTGAGATTCAAACATATACCTTCCTGATTCCAAAGCCTTACTCTTTGCATACGAAAACATTACCTACTCATCTTTTTCAGATTATCTACTTTTATCTCTAAAATTTCTATAAACAAAGATGGGAAACTAGGTATTTTACCATTCAGTAAATGAAAAGAAGTACAGAAGATGGTTGTGAAATATTTCCTAGATAGCTTTAGAACGGGGTCTGGTACATCACTGCCTAAAAGCAAGGGTAAGAATGTGGACTGAGGTCATTCACACTTCAATTAGCCAGAGGAATATTTTATATACTATTTTAGCTTGAATTAAATAGATTAATTTGAATATAGTAAACTTCTTCAGCTATCTATAATGGTGGTTCCATTTCCTCAGCTCTCATTTACTCTTCAACCCACCCCAGGATGGTTATGGCATCATCACCTTACTGTAGCTGCTTTTATCACATCCAGCTACTATGCTATGACTTCTGAGCAGTCAAGTAAAGGTACATTATTTACATTCAAGTACAAGATACATTCTTCTATGCTGGATCCTCCAATCCTACCTACTCTTTAAATGTTGAGAGGTACTCAGAGCCCAGTCCTGAGTTCTCTTCTCTCTCTAGTCTCTCCCTAGACAACCTCATTAATTCCTATGGATTTTAAATTAATTTATTTATTTTAAAAAGGTAATTCATGGACGTAGGACAAAATGCAAAAGACACAAAAACATATGTAATGGTAACTAATTCTATTTACCATCTTTTCCAATTCCACTCCCAAGGAAGTAATTGATATGTTATCTGCAGCTTATTGAACCTTGCAAAAATAGCCTCTGTTCTTTTATAATATCTCCCCCCCTCATTCTTCCTTTCTTATAAAACACATATGGTACTCTACACTGCTTAGTATCTTTTTCCTCCTAAGTAATACAGCTTAGATATCATTAATTATCAGTATATACAGAGCTGCTGCATTCTTTTTAATGGTTTATAGGATTCCACTCAAAATACATATTAAAAACTTATTTAGCCCCTACTGGTAGACATTTAGGTTGTTTCCAAACTCTTGCCACTGTAAAGAATGTTGTAATAGACATCCTTGACCATGTCATTTTGTATATGTGAACTTATGTGTGGGATACATTTCCAGAAAGGGACTTGCTGAATTGAAAGTTACATGCATTTAAAATAACGGATACCAAGAGGGAAGAGATATGGGGATATATGTATAACTGATTCACTTTGTTATAAAGCAGAAACTGACACACCATTGTAAAGCAATTATACTTTAATAAAGATGTTAAAAAATAAAAAAAAATTAAAAAAATAATAAAATAACAGATACTCGCAAACATTCACCACAGAGGTACTAAATTACACTCCTAACAGTAACATAATTCCCATAAAATAAATACCATAGATATATTCATGGCAACCCAAATCATACCACAAGTCTCTCTTTTAAGCTATTGTCTTGAGGATGTGATGTTTATTTGATGTATTTACTTGAACATCTCACAAGCACATGACGTTTGACATGACTCTTGGTTTTCACTCTCAAATCTGCTCATTCTCCAGTGCTTTCCTTCTACTTCTTTAATGGTCCATTCATAAAATCAGTAGCTTGACTGTGAAATTTGGGAGTCACCCTCAACAGCTCCTTCTCTCCTAGTCCCCATATCAATCTAGCACTAAGTTAACTGTCAATTCTACCTCCTATTTAACTCTCAAAACATCTACTTTTCTCTTCTTCACTGCTAATATAAGCTTCCACAAACAATAATGTGGTGTATTGCATTAACTCCCAACTTGTTTCCCACATCTTCTCTGCCTGTCTTCTAAATTACTCTTGATAGAACAAAGTGCTCTCTTTAAAACATATATCCAATTCTGTCATCACCACCACCCTCCCAAAACCCTACTTCAACAGCTTCTCATTGTCATTAGGAATAAATTCCAAGTTCTTACATGGTCTTCAAGTCATGATCTGGCCCCTGCTTATCTCTCACCTCATTTCCCTCTACTTTCTTCCCGGTTCACTCCTATCCCAGCAACTGTGACCCTTCTCAGTTGTTCAAATGCTAATTTAGGTTCCCTTGTCATAGAGGTCTCTTAACAATATATACTTTTCTTTCAAAGTATCTCTCTCACAATTATAATCAAGTAGTTCTTTGATTAATTGTGTATCTATTACATCTCCTCCACTATAATGTAAGCTCTGTGAGGGAGACTGTGACTGTTTTTGTTCACTGTTGTAACTTTAGAGTCTGACGTTATAGAAGCTCAATGAACACTTCCTAAATAAATACAGCATGTGTACAAAAAAATGACCTTTATTCCACTTAAGTCTGGGATGGGGGTAGGGTAGGATTTACTCCACTGGTACTTGTAATAATCAGTCTCCCACACTAGAATGTAAGTTCCTTAACAATGAAAACAATTTTTATTCCTCTTTGAATCACAAACACTAGTGCTTAACATAAAATAGGTAGCCAATAAATATTTGATAAATGAAAGAATGAATGAGCCACCATTATAAAACTACACATCCATGGTTACTGAATGAGTCCTTGTACCCTGGTAGGCCAGATATTAGGCATATAAAACATACTGCCACCTTTTCTCTTGAGCGACTAGAAGTTGTAAAGCAAGAAAATATCACCGTTCTTCTTGCATTATATTAATTAATTATAGTTAGGTGGCTAACTTACCAGAGCAGACTTCCCCACGCCTCCTGAACCAAGGACCACTAGCTTGTACTCACGCATGATGTGGTCTTTTTAAATACTGACAATCTGGGGGGAAAAAAAAATCAAAGATTAATAAACATGCTAAGAATAGCCTAAGAATGTACAACTGTTACATGAAATAACATGACATTTTGTTTTTTGTTTGTTTTTTCCCTTAAAACTATCAAGAGGAAGACAGAGGCTATACAACAAAACCATGAATATTTTAATACAAATTTATAGGACCACTGCCAGGCATTTTAGTTCATTACAGATTATCTTTGACTAGTCATCAATCATTAGCCTGTTCATGTTACTTCATATTTGATCAGAAAATAAGATGATTAAAACTAGTAGTTATAGCTACAATCACGAGCTCTTTACGAAGCTATCACTTAAACTTACATACTTTTTTGAAAAGTTCACTCATGAGCTTGAATATAATGAAAATGCTATTTTATTTGCTTAAAATATCATATGTAATTCTATACTGTTTTGTTCATTATTGTATTATTGGTGAACCACATAAACTGTTACCTCAAATATTATTATGATACAAATGGGAAAATGTAGATGAAATTGTTGAAACTCTGTAGGTAGGTACTGCTGGTTTATTTCATAAGGCCCAAATTGCTGGGACGGGGGGAGGGGAATAAATATAAACTTTATTTTTTATCTCCATGATTATCTTAAAAAGATACAAAAGAATTTCCAATGACCATGATGGTGTAAATAGGAATGAACTTTCCATCCCACAATAAACAGCTAAAACACCAAACAAAATATATGAAACAACTGTTTGCAAGACATGGTTGGACAATAAGCAGTAAAGCACTGTGATCTCTGAGAGGTGGGAAGGAAATGAAGTGAGACCTACACCTGCCCTGGCTTTCTGCCTAGAGGTACTTTTCAGACTGTGATGCAGGGAGAAAAAATTCAAGCAGAGAAGTTACCAGAGAAGTGGGAGTTATGCACAGAAAACTCCAGAAATCTGCACAGGCGTCCACCTGAGTCTGCGGCCAAACGCTAAGCCAGGCATGCAGGATGAAACTCCATGAGGTAAGGCAAAGAATAAATAGGAATCTGTAAGCTGAGCAATTCCCAGAGGGCTGGGAAATATTGACATTCTGACCAGAAGAGTCTTCTTTGTTGAAAAATAGACAATTCACTTGAAACCCCAGAATATTCATACTTAGTACAGGAGTAAACAAACCCTAGAGTAAAAAATACTCTACATGCTTCCTAAAAAGGCTTAAAAATAAGCCTCAAAAGGATTGAGTCAATCCATAGATAACAACTGCCTGTCAGAACAAGTCCAAGATTTTTTTAAAGAAAAAAAAAATCCACCATTCAACAATATAAAATTTTCAATGTCCACAGCATCCAATAAAAATTAATAGACACATAAGAAAGAAAGAAAATATGACCTGAAACTAGGGTGGGATGAGTCAACTGAAACAGACCCAGAAGTGAGATAATGGAATTAGCCAATGAGGACTCTAAAACTGCTATGATAAATATGCTCAAGGATTTAATGAAAATATGAGGAGAGAAACGGTAGACATAAAAGAACCAAAATGAACTTCTAGTGTTCAAAAACAGTATGTGAAATGGAAATATAACCAGATGGGATTAACATTATATTAAATACTGCAGAAGGAAATTTCAGAGGAACTGAGATGAAGATAGAAAAAAGTTGATGAGGAGGGTAGAGTGGGGAGATGGAAGGAGAGGGAGAGAGAAAAGAAAAGGAAGAAGAAAAATAAAAGAAGAAAGGAAAACCACAGCTATCAAGTATATGTGTGTAACTGGAATGGGGTGGGGGTGGGGTTGAATAATAAAATACTTTCAAAATTTGATAAAAACTATAAATCCATAGATCCAAGAAACTCAATGAGCCCTCTCCTTAGTATAAATACAAAGAAAAGCACAAGGCACAATAATCAAATTCCTGAAAAACTGTCAAAGAGAGAAAATCTTACAAGAAGCTAAAGGAAAAAGTTTAGCCACAGAGGAACAAAGTTAAGAAAATATATAGACTTTCTCGAGAAGCTATGCAAGACAGAAGAAAATACATCTTCCAAATGCTTAAAGAAAAATATGGTCAACCTAGAATGCTAAATACAATGAATGTATCCTTCAAAAATGAAAGTGAAATAATTTTTTTTTTCAGATCCAAAAAAAGAGAGAAAAGCTGGGGGAAGAAATAAGTTCACGAACCTGCACTTAAAAAAAAGCAAAAAAAATTCTTCAGGTGGAAGAAAATGATAACAGATGGAAATGTGGATCTACATAAAGAAATGACAATTGGGGCTTCCCTGGTGGCACAGTGGTTAAGAATCCACCTGCCTATGCAGGGGACATGGGTTCGAGCTCTGGTCCGGGAAGACCCCACATGCCACGGAGCAACTAAGCCCGTGCACCACAACTACTGAGCCTGTGTGCCACAACTACTGAAGCCCGCATGCCTAGAGCCTGTGCTCCACACAAGAGAAGCCACCACAATGAGAAGTCAGTATACAACGAAGAGTAGCCCCCGCGTGCCACAACTAGAGAAAGCCCGTGCGCAGCAACAAACACCCAATGCAGCCAAAAATAAATAAATAATTAATTAATTTTAAAAAAGAAAAAGAAATGACATTACTAAAGAAATAAAAAGTACCAGAAATGGTGAGAGTAAATCTACAAGACTTTTTTGGCCTCTTAAAGCAAAAATAACAATGTACCACAGGGTTTACAACATACATAGAAGTAAAATATATTACAATAATAGCACAAGAAAGGGAAGGGAACTGGAAGTATAATGTTCAAGGTTCTTTCAACCAGACAGATCCTCATATCCTTAACCCCCTTTCAAGGCCCCCAGTGATTCTTAGTCTGAGGATTGCTGTCATTTTAACAAGATATGAATTCATCACCTCTCTCATCCAAAAATGTGTACCTTTCGAGAGGGAATCCTAATATAGTAAGGCTTATTTATGCTCCCCAAATTGCCTCCTAGGGCAACAGAATTTGGGGGAAAGCACTCAGAGATTGCCAAATTATTTTGGGTACTCTGTAAGAACAAGATATTTGTCCCGTTACTCAACTCGAGGGGTAAGAGAGTCGACTTCCAAAATCATTTTTCATACATACTGTATGCATAGAAAATTATTTTCTTTACACCTAACAAGTACCATGGATTATAAATGTATATACATATGCACAAATGCAGATACAAGAATAATATAGCTCAGATAAGAAAACACATACAAATACCCAATGAGGAATAATGTAGATTAATATTTTCTTTTTAAAGGGGGTTAGTTCTAACTCATTACTGCCAAGTTAGAAAACTACTATGTTCTTCCAAGCAAATCCCATGCCTTTTTATGGAAATCTCTTGTGCCGTGCACTCCCAACACAGCACCAGAAAATTTCTCACTCTGGTTAAGATTCCCTGACAAATAAGGAGGACAAGAATAAACATTACACTATGTTTACATTTTAAGTCAATCTTGAATCCCTAACACTACGGTCTAAGTTATAACATTTTTTCACTCTTCGAACTTCAGCAAAACTACTTCTAAATTTCATAAAGTAACAACTTGATTTCTTTGTGATGCAAATAGACCCCAACTTTGTTGTTTCTGTTTTTAAATATTTAAACTAATTAAAAGATGAAATAGTTTCTCCTGCACAACTGAACCTATGAAACAAAATTCATTAAAGGAAATTTAGTTGTGACAAGAAATTTTGGAGAAAAAATTTTTTACATTAAGGAACACTGAAGCTTAACAAGCAGTTATACTGTTGGTTATATTTAAATATTTACAGAAGTTGTGAATATTTTAAATGTGACAACTGACCACAACATGTTGGGGATAGGTGGGGATGGTGGTGAATAAATATGGAAATGATGGTAAGACTTAAGTTTCTAAAATAAAGAACAAAGTTCCTCATAGTACATCATAATGCAACATCAACTATTTTTGTAACATAAAATCACATTATCTCATTGAGAGAATATCTTCCTTGATACCTTCTCCTCTTATTCTTCTCAAGATTAGTATTTTGGGGAGAGGATGTACATAGGGATAAAGTGATCAGACATAATGTACTTATAAATGAAGTTTCTAAATTAGTCTTCACACTCTAAAACCAGGTATACTCAGCCCAATAGCACTTCCTACCCCTTCCCAAATGAAAGAAGGTAAGCTCCTGTAAATAGAAGAGGCCAGTAGGGATTCTCAAAAAGAGCAGACAATTAATCACAGATTTGAGGAAAACACCTTGACAGAGGCAATAAATTCAACAAACAGAAGAACAAAAACCAAAGAAAACAGAGTTAAGAGGGCCTATAAAACGCTATAAAATAAATGTAATATCCTTAAAGAAACCTGTGAAGTTATTACATCTATGTAAAAGACACTTTGGAAACCTAGAAAATAAAAATATGAGCATCAAAAAAAAGTTCAGTAGATGGGCTGAAGAGAAAAATGGATATAGCTGAAAAAAGCAGGTTAGTGAACCAATATACTGAACCCACCCAAACAGAGAAGAACAAAAGGATGGGGAGATGGAAAGTGTGAAAGAGGTAAGAAGGATAAATCTTACCCTAAAAAACTTCTAGAGAAAAACATATTCCTCTCCCCTTGAATATGGGAAGATTTAATAAAATATAGCAGAAGTGGTGTTGTCTGACTTCTGAAGCTAGAAAGGGTGCCAGAATTTCCTCCTGGATCTTTCTCTTTGCAGCCATGTCTTTGGGCCCAGGCTGTAAGGCTGCCTTGAAGCTGCCACTTTGGAGAGACCACAGAGATGGGACAAATTTGCTGGAGGAACCCCAGCTGTGAGTCCTCCCAGACCTGTGAGTGTAGAAGATGATCCCAGACAGCCACCATTTGACTGCAACACCCAGAGGAGAGACCTTAGGCCAGATCTACCTAGCTGAGCCACTCCCTAATTCCATACTCAGGAAACAACGGGTTGTTTTAAGCCACTGCATTTTGAATGGTTTGATAACTAAAAACAGAAGGAATAAAGGGAAAAAAGGAAGGAACAAAGAAGAGATGGACAAATTGAAAATAATGGATAATCCAAATATCACTAATTACGTGAGTAAATGTTCAATAGGAAAAATTAAAATACAAGACAAAATACATACAGCAGAAGTTGACAGAACTAAAGGAAAAACTAGTCAAATACACAATCATGATTAGATTTTAACATAACAGTATCTGATAGAAAAGGAAGACAAAAATCAGTACAGATATGTAAAAGATTTGACCAAATAACAAATCAACTTACTCCAGTAGACATATATAGAACACCACACCCAACAACTGCAAATTACACATTTTTCTAAATTGCCACATGGATTATTTACTGGAACAGACAATGCTGGGCCATAAATCAGGTCTCAACAAATTTCAAAGGACTGAAATCATACAAAGCGTACATTCTAACTACAATTAAACTAGGAACCAATACAAAAATATACATAATCTCAAAATGTAAGTTAAACAACATAATTCTAAATAATACATGGGTCAAAGAAGAAATCAAGATGGAAAGTAAATAATTAGAACTAAATGATAATAAAAATACATATCAAAAATTACTAGAAAAACAAATACCATATGCTAACACATATATGTGTAATAAAAAAAATGCTTCTGAAGAACCTAGGGGCAGGACAGGAATAAAGATGCAGATGTAGAGAATGGACTTGAGGATATGGGGAGGGGGAAGGGTAAGCTGGGATGAAGTGAGAGAGTGACATGGACATATATACACTACCAAATGTAAAATAGATAGCTAGTGGGAAGCAGCTGCATAGCACAGGGAGATCAGCTCTGCTCTGTGACCACCTAGAGGGGTGGGTTAGGGAGGGTGGGAAGGAGACACAAGAGGGAGGGGATATGGGGATATATGTATACATATAGCTGATTCACTTTGTGATACAGCAGAAACTAACACACCATTGTAAAGCAATTATACTCCAATAAAGATGTTAAAAAATTACTGGAGTTGTTGGTACTCCAACACAAAAAAGGAAAATGATTCAAGAAACAGAAAGGTGTAAGAACAAGAAATATGCCAAGCAAATAAAGCAAACAAATAAATAAATCAGGAAAAATTATAGTTAGGTATCTAATTATCACTGTAAAATATGTATAAAAATCTGGAAATAAAACTGATTATCTCAACCTTTTTGTTTGGGAGGAGACAGGAAGAAAGGCATGTTAAAGGTTTTCTCTTCTTGGGAAAAGGATAAAGATACTAAATCTCTCTTTTTCTATACATTAAAAAAAATATAAATCTAAACATGTGAAAAATGTAATGTCAACAACTAAATAATATAACTTAAAAATCACTAGAGGAAAAACGAGCAAAGAAAACTTGACTAACTCAACCAGAGTCAGAATATGAAAAATAAACAACAGGAAAGAAAGGTATCATTTGCAAACCACAAATGATAAAAGCTTATTCTATGAAGACTGTGATGACAAACTTAGAAAATAATACATTTAATTTACATGTAGCAAATCCTATAACATGTTATATGAATAGCTGGTTTTGTCTTTTCTTGTTTAAAATACTGAAGTCAGTATTTAACAACAGAATGCCTGAACCATAGTAAGTGTTTCTTTTGTGGTAATTCACTCTAAAAACATCTCCAGATATGGTCATCTAACCCTTTGAATTCTATGCTCACAAAACAGTCCATTCCATTTCTGGATAACCTAATTGTTAGAACGTTCTTTACATTGCTGTTTCTTTGTAGTGGCCACTTACTGGGTCTCTGTCTCTGATGCCAAACAGAAAAAAGAGAATTCCTCTTCCAGTCTATGCTCCTTCAAATATTTGAAAACAGTTATTCCACCTGCCATATCTTCTTTTTCAATAAGCAATCCTATTTCATTTTTCAGATGATAGTTTCAAATTCTGTAATCATTCTGTCTCCTACCCAAAAGCTTTAGGTCTTACACTCTCTTAAACTAAAAGTAATATATGCTAATTAGTACTACTAGCAGGCATTACAAAAAAAGGCTTAAAACAAAAAAGAGCAGTAACTATATCCCCTTAACCTACTTCAAACTTCTAGCTCTTTCTTTGAGTGCTCTCCATACTTCTAAATAAGATATTTATACTCCTATCTCTTGGTTTTTAGTTTTACATATTGCTATTATGGTAGATGAGAATTTTAGCTCTTAAATAACACATAGCAAAGTAATATATTAAGATTACATTTCCTTTTTCATATAACTTGTGTTTATTCTAGAATTGTCTACCAACGTATTTTCCACCCAAACCTGCCAGATAATCTATGAATTTCATTCCCTTCTCCCCACCCTCCACCCCACAAAAAAAAAATCCTTCCTGTAGCTTGCTGTAATCTGTACCAGTTGCTCTCCAGGCCCACAGATGCCTGTCAGCCTAGGACTTTCTTACGTACTGGTGTGCTTCAGAGTGCCTATCCACAGAGGTTACCACTACTATTTCTACTGCTCCTCCAGAAAATAAGGCACTTGTCCCCATAAGTCAACATCTTCTCTAAGCACACTGTTTAAATCAATAGAACAGTGTGAATATGAACTATTGGGCTGGTGACAATATTTTTTTAAAAGAGAAAGAAAAGAAAACACTAAATTATAGATCATTTTCAGTATTGTGCCATCACTTTTTGGTACAAGTATCTAAAACTTAAAAAAAAAAAAACTTTTAAAAGCACAAGGTTTCCACAATTTCTTAGGTTCTTACATTTCCTTTTTGACCCATCTCCTAGAGAAATGGAAACAAAAACAAAAATAAACAAATGGGACCTAATGAAACTTCAAAGCTTTTGTACAGCAAAGGAAACCATAAACAAGACCAAAAGACAGTCCTCAGAATGGGAGAAAATATTTGCAAATGAAGCAACTGACAAAGGATTAATTTCCAAAATTTACAAGCAGCTCATGCAGCTCAATAACAAAACAAACAACCCAATCCAAAAATGGGCAGAAGACCTAAATAGACATTTCTCCAAAGAAGATATACAGACTGCCAACAAACACATGAATGAATGCTCAACATCATTAATCATTAGAGAAATGCAAATCAAAACTACAATGAGATATCATCTCACAGCAGTCAGAATGGCCATCATCAAAAAATCTAGAAACAATAAATGCTGGAGAGGGTGTGGAGAAAAGGGAACACTCTTGCACTGCTGGTGGGAATGTGAATTGGTTCAGTCACTATGGAGAACAGTATGGAGGTTCCTTAAAAAACTACAAATAGAACTACCATATGACCCAGCAATCCCACTACTGGGCATATACTCTGAGAAAACCAAAATTCAAAAAGAGTCATGTACCAAAATGTTCATTGCAGCTCTATTTACAATAGCCCGGAGATGGAAACAACCTAAGTGCCCATCATCGGATGAATGGATAAAGAAGATGTGGCACATATATACAAT
>NW_020838014.1:179675-225632 GCF_003676395.1 Aethalodelphis obliquidens | reverse complement strand
TGGTACAGCCACTATGGAGAACAGTAGGGAGGTTCCTTAAAAAACTACAAATAGAACTACCATATGACCCAGCAATCCCACTACTGGGCATATACTCTGAGAAAACCAAAATTCAAAAAGAGTCATGTACCAAAATGTTCATTGCAGCTCTATTTACAATAGCCCGGAGATGGAAACAACCTAAGTGCCCATCATCGGATGAATGGATAAAGAAGATGTGGCACATATATACAATGGAATATTACTCAGCCATAAAAAGAAACGAAATTGAGCTATTTGTAATGAGGTGGATAGACCTAGAGTCTGTCATACAGAGTGAAGTAAGTCAGAAAGAGAAAGACAAATACCGGATGCTATCACATATATATGGAATTTAAGGGAAAAAAATGTCATGAAGAACCTAGTGGTAAGACAGGAATAAAGACACAGACCTACTGGAGAACGGACTTGAGGATATGGGGAGGGGGAAGGGTGAGCTGTGACAGGGCGAGAGAGAGGCATGGACCAAATGTAAGGTAGATAGCTAGTGGGAAGCAGCCGCGTGGCACAGGGATATCGGCTTGGTGCTTTGTGACCGCCTGGAGGGGTGGGATAGGGAGGGTGGGAGGGAGGGAGACGCAAGAGGGAAGAGATATGGGAACATATGTATATGTATAACTGATTCACTTTGTTATAAAGCAGAAACTAACACACCATTGTAAAGCAATTATACCCCAATAAAGATGTTAAAAAAAAAAAAGAATATATCCATGTAGACTTGAAGTTAGGGACCAGCTGGTGTAAATTTGTGTGGTTATCTCCTGACCTAACCTTTTAGCTTCTTTTTGTTCCTTGATTGTAGTTAAGCTTCATCTTGCCTCAGGGCCTTTGTATTTGTTTCTCCCATGTTTTGGAAATATTATTTCCAGAAAAATTGTCCATAAATGATTCCTTTCTATTCTTTGGCACTCATCTCTTAAAGATATTTTTTCCTTGATTGTCCTACCAGCCTAACTTAGTCCCAATTTATCAGATTACCTTACTTCTTTCACAGAATAATAATAAAAACAAATATTATCTTTGGTGGAAAAAAAAAAACTTTTAAAAGCACAAGGTTTCCACAATTTCTTAGGTTCTTACATTTCCTTACTAAATGACACTTCCCTACTTCTTTATGTATCAAAAAAGGAACACAAATTCTACTGCTTTAGAAGACACTGACCCATCAATTATCCCCAAACAAATTTTTACTAAAACCTTTAGTAAATTATGACTGAGGCAGTTATCCCATTCATTGTACCCTTGACATTCTCTAAGAATTCAGGTAAAGGATTAAAATATTTAATCCAACCATCTTACTTTTTCAGGAGTAAAAATTTTTGGCAAATTTGACAAGTGGTCTTGAAAGGCTTATTATACTATTATGATAACTCATGCAATAACCTGCCATTTGAAATTATTCCTTAAAAAATGTATTAGTGAGTACATTTTTCTTTTATAATAATCTCTGTAACATCTGTAGTTACATCTCCTTTTTCATACTTATTGTTTATTATGGCTTCTCTCTCTTTTGATCAATCTTACCAGATTTGTTAACTCTATTAGTCTTTTTCTAAGAATCAGCTTCAGCTATGTTGATCCTTCATTGTTCACTTGTTTTATATTTCTTTATTTCTACTTTTATCTCTATTATTTCCTTCCTTTCTTTATTCTGTCCTGTTTCTAATTTAGATTGAATTCCTGGCTCGTTAATTTTCAGCCTTTCTTCTTTTCCAACAAATATCTCAGAGCCTCCATCAGAGATCTTTTTCCTTCTACCTAAAGTGTATCTTTCTGAATTTGTCTTAATGATATTCTACTGGAGATAAAAATCTCTGTTTTAATTTTTCTGAAAACTTTATTATGTACCTACACTCTTGAAAGGTATTTTAGCTTTAATAGTTATTTCTTTTCAGCACACTGTAGTTATTCTTTTCTTCTGATTTCAAGTTTTTCCTTTCAATAAACCAGTCTAATAGTAGATATTTTGAAGGTAATCCGTCTTCTCCCTCTGGCTATTTATTTATTTATTTTATTCATTTAATTTTTGTCTGTGTTGGGTCTTTGTTGCTGTGCGCAGGCTTTCTCTAGTTGCAGCGAGCGGGGGCTTCTCTTTGTTGCGGTGCATGGGCTTCTCATTGCGGTGGCTTCTCTTATTGTGAAGCACGGGCTCTAGGCGTGCGGGCTTCAGTAGTTGTGGCTCGTGGGCTCTAGAGCGCAGGCTCAGTAGTTGTGGTGCATGGGCTTAGTTGCTCCGCAGCATGTGGAATCTTCCCTGACCAGGGCTCGAACCCGTGTCCCCTGCATTGGCAGGTGGATTCTTAACCACTGCGCCACCAGAAACCCAGCCCTTTGGCTATTTTTAAGGTCCCTGACTATATGCAAATTTAACTATGAAGTGTTTAGGTTTAGTTTTTTCTCTCCTGTTTAGGATTTGACTTCTTGAATTTGTGCCATTTGCAATTTTAGAAATTCTTAATTATAAACTCCTCAAATATTATTTTTACTTGACTTTTCTTCACATCTATATTCTGCTTTGATAACTGGTAGATCTTCTCATGCTCTTCTTGTATTAGTTAAGACTAATACAAGACTAGGCTGATGCAATAAGAGACTCTACAATTGCCTGAGCAAAATTCAAGGTTTTTTTCTCTCCCACATGACAGTAGAAAGGGACAGTCCAGGGCTGGTTTGGCAGCTTAGCAGTCTGAGAGAGCTAAGCTCTTACATCTTGTTGCTGCTCTGTCATCCTTATAGTATTGCCCTCTTCTACCTAACTAAAAATAGTTCATCACTGTGTCCACATTCCAGTCTATGGGAAGGAAGAAGGAGGTGGGAAATGGAGTATCTCATTCCTCTTATAGGCATAAACCGTAAGGCTAAAACCTATGCACACATAACTTCCACTTGCATCCAAATTGCTGAAACTTTGACACAGAGTCAAATCTCACTATCAGAAAGGCAGTGAAATGGAAGCTGTAGCTGGATAGCAAAGCATCCAACTAATACAGTTATTGCTAAAAAGGAGAAAGAAATCAAGGAAATCTAGCAATTTCTGCCCCAATTTTCTAATTCTCATTTCCTCTCTTACATGTTGTCCATCTGTGTCTCTTTATTTTGGTTAATTTATTTTTCAGGTCATCTTCCAGCTCATGAATTCTAATCTATTGTTAAACCTATCTATTGAATTAAAAAAAATTTATTTATATTTTTCATTTCCAGAAGTTCTTTTATTATTTTGTCAAAGCTATTGGTAATTGTTCATAGTCTCATTCTGTTTCTCACAACATTATAGTGAAATGTTTAAAAGCTTGAACTTATGATCCATACTGCCTGACTAGAATCCTGCTCTACCACTTACTAACCTCTGTCTACAACTTTTCCTCCTAAATGCTGAATATTGGGAATGCCTCTACTAAATAGAAGACGGGAGACTATCACATTATCCAAAAGTATTCCTTACACTGTGCCTTTGAGCAGGACATGTGCTCCATGAGTTGTAAAAAAAAAAAAAAAAAAAAAGTGAGCACCTATTCTTTTTTAGCAACAGAGTAAATCATCAAAAACTACATCAAGCCGCGGAGCGGCTGGGCCCGTGAGCCATGGCCGCTGAGCCTGCGCGTCCGGAGCCTGTGCTCCGCAGCGGGAGAGGCCACAGCACTGAGAGGCCCGCGTACCGCAAAAAAAAAAAAAAAAACTACATCAAAGCAGACTGCTTTTTATATGTAGTACAATCTACTTAGTAAGATGAATATTCTTTAGCAATCTTTATCATCGCAGGCAAATAAAACATTTGTAAACCATGAAGAAAATTTTATAGGCTGTGACTAATACTTTCTATGTTGACAAAAAAATTTTTTTCCTTAAAAGGCTTACTAAATTAATAAGTTTACTAATTTATGCAAAGTATATCAATTCTAGAATCCTGATGGATACATTTCCATAAAAAGAGGTATTTAACTTTATCCCCTTAAGGGCATTGCCACATAAATTATATAATCATAATTTTAAAATTTAAGACTAACACTAAAGCAAGCCATAGCTAATGAAAAAGAATGAATCTAAAATAATTTCTAAAGCAAAACAGCATACCTGTCACAAATTTCTGAAATCTTTATTCTTAAAGACTACTTCACTTCTTAAAACCAACTGAAATGCTGAGATCCTTCCCGGAAGGAAAAGTAAAATGATGTGACCAATAGCAACTAACCTCTACATAGCATTTTATCATGTACAAAGCTCTTTCCTTTATATTTTTTAGTTCACCAAAATCAAAACTGTATATGATTTCCCCCACTATAAAGATAAGGAAACCATCCAAGGTTTAACTTGAGTTAAATGACTTAGGGGCAAAGTAACTAGGCAGCTATACTCAAACCTATCCTGATATTAAATGCCATTCTCTTTCAATGTATTATGCTTTGTTACATAACAATAACAAACAATATTAATAGCATACATTTACTGAGAGCTTACCACATGCCAGGCACTGCTGTGAGAAATCCTCACAAAAATCTTATGAGGTAGGTACTAGCAATTTGCCCAAACCACACATCTAGGAAGAGAATCCACAATTCAAACTTCGGCAGCCTGGTTCCTGAGTTCACACTCTTAACATGCTAACTTGCCTCTACTCATATATGTGCATAGAAACTTGAATACACATAGAATACCTTTGCAAGGAAACTGAGGAATGAGGGGACAAGGAAAGAGGGAGATTTTTCACCATATGCCTTACATATATTTCTTGAAGGTCAGGCAGAGGAAGGGGAGTGGGGTAGGAGTATTACAGACATGGAATTCCATGGAAAAAACGCACAGATTCAAGAGAATGAAAAGTCTAATTTAAAAAAAAAACTATTAAGAAAAAGTCTAGGTGGCTTGAGAATTTACAGTGAAAGCTTGGGGGAAAGGTAGGGGGAAAGGAATGAGTACAGATGTGGTTTAAACAGTAAGCAGGCTAGCAAGCTACCAAAGTCCCTGTATGACAGCCAAAGAACTTGAAACTTTCCTATCAGAGAAGGAAAGTCACCTAAGGTTTTTGAATAGATAATTTGAGGGAAAAAAAAAGAAAAAAACCCACAAACTTTTATGAGAACTGTGGATGTAGGAACAAAGGGAATGAGAAACTGGAGCAGGGAGTCCAGTTAGGAGGGCAAGGAATGGGGCTTGGGACTTGAGACATAGAGAGGATTAGTCTTAAAGTAAGGGACATAGTTCAGCAACTTTGCTGTGAACACCAAGTGAGATAATGCATATACAGCTCTTAGCACAGTGCCTGGCTAAAAAACAACTACTACTACTATCACTGCTTTACTACTATAACTACAGTGTTACTGGTATCAATATTTTGAGAAGAATTGTGGAAAGGTAATGTAAGACAAGAGTGGATAGTACTGTCAGATTAGGAACCCCAAATCAGGAGGCAGCGTAATAACATTTATTGATTCTGAACCTTATTGAATTGAAGGGTCATCAGTTCTTTGAAAATGTAAACACATAGGGAGAAGTGGAGACCAAGGAACCCAAACTAACAACCCCTGATCGAAAGGAACCCCTGGCATACCTGGATCCCTGTGTGAGCCTGGGCAAGTTATTTGTTAATATGTAATTTCCTTATTAACGAAACAAAGCTGGATTAAGATACCTCACTGGTTCCTGATAATTAAACAATATAACATATTTTAGGTACCTATAAAATGCTTAAAACATGGGAGAAGTTAAATGCTTTCCCCTCCTAAAGTGAAAACAGAGGATCAATATTTTGGTTTGATGAAAACACTGCCACATTAGAAAACTACTACTAGGACCCTAGTTTATTAACCTGTTTGCTTTACGAACTTCAAATCTATCTTAGCATAGCCAGACAGTCATGAGTTTCTGATTCTCAAAAACTCTGAAGGTTCCTGTTGCCACAGGTTACTGGCTTTGTGAAAAGAAATAATACAGGCATAGACACCTTTGTCTTTAAAATATCCTGTTCAGGACAATCTTAGTTCTAATCAAGTTCTTAATATTTGAGATGAGAGGAGGTCAGAAAAACGTAATAAGAAAATTATTTAAAGCTTGCTTTCATGAAACAAATCAATTTGATCAGGTCTAAAAATTGGCCATTAAATGAAAATTAAACTTAATCAGGGATCTTGGATTCTGTGCCTAATGCTAAGAAATATACCAAAAAAAAAATGTGACTATTGATTTATAGAATTTCTAGGATTTATTTTCAAGAAGAGTAACACTGGGTGAGAGATTTTTATTTTCTCATAATGGAACTAAATGGAGATTCTATAAATGGGAGATCTTAATTTAGCAATTAAGAGTTATGAATTGCTGACCACATATGTTTATAAATGGATTTCTTGATAAGAATCAGTTCCAAACATTCTTTTTTGGATGGACATCAACCCCCCCCCCCAGTAGACTAAGCTATCATAAGTTTATACCTAGATCACTGCAATAGCCTCTCATCGGGTCCCTTCACATCTAATTCCCCTCACCCTCCCAATCTTTTTCCCATAGTGAAGCTAGAATGATCTTTATAAAAATACTTATTTAATCATGATAGTGACCCTCTTCCCAAATCCCTCCAGTTAAGATACTTCAGTGATTTGCCACTACCCTTAAGGATAAAGCCAGAAAATGTTAACATGGCCTACAAGAGTCGGCACAGTTTGGTCCCTAATTCCCACTCTAGCTTCATTTCACAATGTTCTCTCTCTCGCTCTCAATGCTCCAGCCAAACTGCCTTTTATTCCATTTTCTCCACTGTGCCATACTCTCTCCTGCCAGACACAGGTCAGTTGGTAAAGTGTTCTGGAGAAAAGTAAAGCAGGAAAGGGGGTATAGGGAGTTCAAAGGGCAGGAAGATTTGTAGTTTGAAACAAAGTGATACTCAAGTAAAGACCTAAAGGCAATGGTAAGTAAGAGAACAGAGTCATGCAGACATCTAAAGGAAATCGAAAAACCTTGAGATGTCTAGTGACTTCTATAAAGAGAAAGGATGGCACCCTAATTGGAGGGAAGTAATGAGATGGTTAGTAGGAGGTAAGGTAAGTGATGAAACAGACAGCTTAAAGATGGCTTTTAGCTCATAGTAAGGACTTTGGCTTTTACTTGGTATGAGATGGGAACTCACTGAACGGTTCTGATCAAAGGATGACAAGTTCCCACTGAACTTTTAGACAGATCTCTCTAGCTGTCGTGTGGTGAAAGGAAGGAGGAGGTCAAGGGCAGAGGCAGGGAGAACTATTTGAAGGCAAATGAAACCCAAAAGATGGCAATATGGACCAAAGCAGTAGCAGTGGAAGTGGTAAGAATTAGTTATCTTCCAGATATATTTAAAGATAGGGCCAAAAGGAGTGAAGAGTTGGGAGAAAAAAGGCTACTAAATAATAAACAGAAGACAGACACCAAACAGAGAACACTGAGCAGGATAAATACCAAAAAATCTACACCTAGGAATATATTCAAACTGCAGAAAATCAAAGACAAATATTGAAAGAAGCTGGAGGGGGAAAAAAACACCCAACTTCTAGAGGGGCAAGAATGAGAATTACCTGAGACTTCTCTTCAGAAATTACACAAAAATAAGAGAATGAAGTGAAATATTTAACTGTTGAAAGAAAAAACCCCACCACGCTACAATTCTGCAAATCCAGCAAAGTTAGCCTTGAGATGACAGAGAAATACAGACTTTCTCAAACAAAAATTCAGTGGAATTTGTTGCCATAGATCTGCTCTGCAAGAAATATTAAAAGAAGTTCTTTAAAAGAAGGGAAATGATTTAAGTCAGAAACTTGGACCTAAATATGAATATATGAAGGTAAAATAAAATCTTTTATTTTTCTTATTCTTAATTGATCTAACAGACAACAATTTTAAATAATAGCAATAATGTATTAGATGATTATAGTTTATGGGTAAGTAAAATGAATGACAGCACATTATAAGGGATTTTAGGAATTGGAAACTGTTATAAAGTACTTGTATTATCTGTGAAGTGGTATAGTGTTATATGACACTGGGCTTGGATTAGTGGTAAATGTATATTTCAAATTCAAGTGCAACCACTAAAAAAAAAAAGTATAATTGATATGGTAAGAGAAAAGAAAAAATGAAATAATATAAAATGCTCAGTTAAAACCAGAAGGTAGCAGAAAAAGAGTAGAAGACAAAAAGGAAACAAGGGCAATGAACAGAAAACAGTAACACCTATGGGAGCTATTAATCCAACTACATTAAAAATCGCTAGTCAAAAATCAACTCTAAATACACCAATTAAAAGAAAGAGACTGTCAGAGTGGATCAAGAAACACACTTTGGGGACTTCCCTGGTGGCGCAGTGGTTAAGAATCCGCCTGCCAACGCAGGGGACACGGGTTCGATCCCTGGTCCGGGGAAGATCCCACATGCCGCAGAGCAACTAAGCCCATGTGCCACAATTACTGAGCCTGCGCTCTAGAGCCCAGCTCTAGAACAACAAGAAAACAGATGAACAACAAGGAAAAACGGATGAATCTACCATTATACCCAGAGACTCCAACACCCCTTTATCAGTAATTGATAGATACAGCAGGCAGAAAATCAGAAAGGACATAGCTGAACTGAATACCACCAATCAGTTGGACCTAATTGATACTTTTACAATATTTCATGAATAACAACAAAATATATATTATTTTTAAGGGCATATGGAACATTTAAAAAGATAGACCATAATCTGGACTATAAATAAGTCTCAGTAAATTTAAAGAAATTTAAATCATACGAGTATGTTTTCTGATCACGCTGGAATTAATAATAGAAAGACATCAAGAAAATCCCCAAGTATCTGGAAACTATAATAACATACCTCTAAATAATCCTTGATTCAAGGAAAAAAATCAAAAGGGAAGTTACTATTTTCAATAGAATGAAAATAAACACACCATATCAAAATTTGTAGAATAAGAGCCCAGAAATAAACCTTTTCATAAATGGTAAAATGATTTCTGACAAGGGTATTAACACCATTCAATGAGGAAAGGGCAGTCTTTTCAACATATGTTATTGGGAAAACTGGATATTCACATGCAAAAGAATTAAGCTGGACCCTGACCTTACTCTATATACAAAAATTAATTCAAAATGGATCAAAGACATAAACGTAAGAGCAAAACTAACTATAGAACTCTTAGAAGAAAACATAGGGAAAAGTTTCATGACATTGGATTTGGCAATGATTTCTTGGATATTACATAAAAAGTACAGGCAACAAAAGCAAAAATAGATGAACTGGACTACATCAAAATTTAAAACTTCTGTGCATCAAAGGACACAACCAATGGTGTAAAATGGCAACAGATGGAATGGGAGAAAATATTTGTAAATCATATATCTGATAAGCGGTTAATATTCAGAATAAAGAACTGTTAAACCTCAACGACAACGAAAAAAAACCCCAAACAAAATGAGCAAAGGACTTGAATAGACACTCCTCCAAAGAAGATACACGAATGGCCAATAAGCACATGAAAAGATACTCGACATCACTAATCATTAGGGAAATGTAAATCAAAACCACAATGAAATACCACTTTACATCCATTAGGATGGCTATTAACAAAAGAAAACAAAACAAAACAAATTTAGAAACCAGAAAATAACAAGTGTTGGTGAGGACGTGGAAAAATTAGAACCTTTGTGCACTGCTGGTGGGAATGTGGAAAAACGTATGGCAATTCCTCAAAAAAATTAAAAATACGATTACCATATAATCTAGCAATTCCACTTCTGGGCATATACCCAAGTGAGCTGAAAGCAGGGATTCAACCACATATTTGTAGTACACCCATGTTCACAGCAGCATTATTCACGATAGGCCAAAAGTGGAAGCAACCCAAGTGTCCATCCACAGATGAATGGATAAACAAAGTGTAAGTATGTACATACAATGGAGTATTATTCAGCTTTAAATGGAAATTGTGATACCTGCTACAACAAGCATCAACTTCGAGGACATAATAAGTGAAATAAGCCAGTCACAAAAGGACAAATACTGTATGATTCCACATTCATGAAGTACATACAGTAGTTAATAATTAAATTCATAGACAGAAAGTAGAATGGTGGTTGCCAGGGGCAGGGAGATTGGGAGTTAGTGTTTAACAGGTATGGAGTTTCAGTTTGGGAAGATGAAAAAAAATTCTGGAGATGGATGGTGTTAACAGTTTCACAAAAATGTAAATGTACTTAATGCCACTAAACTGTACACTTAAAAATGGTTACAATGGTAAGTTTTATGTTATGTGTATTTTATCACAAGTTTTAAAATAATGTTATTCACCATACTAACTTAAAGTAAATCACAGGCAGAGGTGCCAGCAAAGGAAGATCAGACGCAGCAGCCAGTAAGGTAAGGGTAAAACCAAATATGTGGCTTCTTGGAACAAAGAGAAGAAGACATTTCAAAGAAAAGGAAGTGATTAACTGTTAATGCTGCTGACAAGTCAAGTAAGATGAAGACTGAGAACTGACCACTGGAGGTCACTGGAGACTTGATGAATGCATTTCAGTGGAATAACCTAGGTCCAAAAGACTGACCGGGTTCAAGAAAGACTGAGAGATGACAAACTGGAAATAGCATTAGACGATTTTTTCTGAGGAGTTTACTTAAAGAATAGAAAAATGGGGTGGTCACTAAGACAAGGCAAAGAGGATTTGGGTTCAAAAGGGGTTTTCTTTATACTATTTCCACAGCAGGTAGAAGTTCAGTACATCAAACATTCAAGAGTTACTTAGTAAATCTTTGTCCACAATGAACTATCCTCAAGACTAGGTTTACTGCTTGACACTAGAGGGCACAGGGCTGCAATTTTGAATCCTTCTTCCCTCCACCTCCCAAACATACGTTATCTCATCATCTTTTTCCAAGGTCATTGAAATTTTTAATAACTCTTTATCAAATAATATTGCAATAAGTGTACAATAATTTAACTATCTTTTTGTTGGATATGTCCAAAAATTCTGTTATAATAGATAACCCTGCAATGAATCTATGCATACATTTTTATCCAGAATTATTATTTTTTCTTTGGGTTACATTTTCAGATGGATCATTACTAGATTTAAGGTTAGGAACTTTTTGAACGTTCTTCATGGAGATTAATAGTTTTATCAATTTACATTCCCATATCAAGAATATGTGGGTCTCGGGAATTCCCTGGTGGTCCAGTGGTTAGGACTCGGAGCTTCCACTGCAGGGGGTATGGATGGGTTCAATCCCTGGTTGGGGAACTAAGATCCCACATGGTCAAAAAAAGAAAAAAAGAGGGGCGTCCCTGGTGGCGCAGTGGTTGAGAGTCCGCCTGCCGATGCAAGGGACACGGGTTTGTGCCCCGGTCTGGGAAGATCCCACATGCCATGGAGCGGCTGGGCCCGTGAGCCATGGCCGCTGAGCCTGCACGTCTGGAGCCTGTGCTCCGCAACGGGAGAGGCCACAACAGTGAGAGGCCCGCGTACCGCAAAAAAAAAAAAAACCACAAAAAAAACAAAAAAAGAATATGTGGGTCCCATTTTACCACATCCCTAATAACAGTTTCAACTTAAATTTGCTTATTACAATTTAAATGTTCTTATTTTGTTAATCATATCATCAGAGGTGTATTACCCTGCTTTAGTTTAAATTTCTTTGATTAACTGATGAGGTTAAACTGTTTTCCAAATACTTGTCAGTCACATCTTCTTTCTTTTGCGAACTGCCTATTCTTTTCTCATTTGTTTTGAAAAAAGTTATTTTCCCTATCTATCAGTCTAGTATGTTTATTAATTAAGGACAGTCACCCTTGTGATTACTGCAAGTTTTCCCTGCAGGTGTTATTTACTTTTAATTGTTTATTTTATCATATTCAAGTGAATTTTTGTTCATTATGTTAAATCTGTATTTTCCTTTGTCATTTTCCCTTTTCATAATTTGGTTTATAACTACTAAGGAGTGGCTATCAGCAGATTGAAGCAAAAGACTTGGTTTAGGAATTAAAGTTCTGTTGTAAGGAAGTTAGAAAGTTTCTTGTGCTATTAATATCTGGTTTATTATCTAGTCACCATTTAAATGAAGTTTTATAAATGTATGAGCAATACATAAGTAAGTATATAATAAAATCTGGTAAAAGCAACTAGAAAAATGGTACTTGAATCTAGAACACCTGTAATTAGGTGCTGGCTCTACCACTTACCAGCTACAAGACTTTGGACTTCTTAACCTCATTCAACTCTCATGATCTATAAATAACAGTATTTTTGAGGGCTCACTATGTGCCAAGCATGACTCTAGGAATTTTACTTTTGTCACTTATTTAAATATAACTCTATGATATTATAATTACCACTTTACACAAGAGAAAACATATAACCTAGAGAGGTTATATAACTCATCAAAATTCAAACACAATTAGTAAACAGCAGAACCAGGATTTCAATCTAGGCCTTCTGACTCCAGTGCCTCCATCCCGGCTCCTAATCACTCTATTATATGGCCTCTTTCATATTTAAAATGGGAATGATACCATTTATCTCATAGGTGTGGTGAGAGGATTAAATGAGGCAATACACATGAATGACTTTTATAGTGTAAAGTGGCAAGCATAAGGAACAGTTATTATCAAAGATTTTTGTTCTGAATAACAACAAAAATATCAGATAGATACTTTGTATGACTTAATAAAACAAAGCAAAAGAGATGATGGCAAATTCTTCAACACATATACTGGGAACTAAAATCCTTACAGTAACCTGTTAAAAGTACCATGGAGACAGCCCTTAGGCTTTTGCTTTCTGGCTGCAAAAAAAAAGTCTGTCTCAGGCTAGAAGAATATACAATTTATTCCATGAAAATGACAGCACAAAGCATGATCCCAAATCAGTTAAATATGCACGTTTAGAAGCCCCATGAAAACAAGAGACTCAGTTTGTCTTTTTCCCTCTTAGTCTAGCCACTTCTTCCTCTTCTGTGTAACACAAATACCTTGGTTTATACCCCTTACGGTGTTATGCCATACCCACTTCCTCTTTTTCTATCCAAATCCTCCAAGCTCTTCAGGGTGCATGTCAAGCCCCGACTTCAAAGTTATATCCATTAACTCATGCCTGTAGCCTTCTTCACCTGACCTCTCATTACTTCTTTTATAAAAACTACTTAGTCTCTGGTTACATTTTCTTTTGTTGAGATAAAATTCACATACCATAAAATTTACCATTTTAAAGTATATAATTCAGTGGTTTAAATTACATTCACAAGATTGTACAACAATCACCACTATCTAATTCCAGAACATTTTTACCACTCTAAAAAGAAACCCCCATATCCATTAGCAGTCACTTTCCCATTTCCCCCTCCCCCTAGCCTTTGGGCAACCACTAATCTACTTTCTGTCTCCATGGATTTGACTATTCTAGTTATATCTATAAATGAAGTAACAGAATATGTGACCTTTTGTGTCTGACTTCTTTCCCTTATAATGTTTTTCAAGGTTCATCCATGTTGTAGCATGTACCAGTACTCCATTTCTTTTTAAGGCTGAATATTACACTATACGGCTATACCACATTTTGTTTATCCATTCAATGGATATTTGAGTTGTTTTCACTTTTTGGCTATTATGACCAATAATGTTATGAACATACTGCACAAGTTTTAATTGTGAACCTGTTTACAATTCTCTTGGGTGTATACCTAGAAGGGAATTGCTTGGGTCATATGGTAACTCTATGTTTAACTTACTGAGGAACTGTCAAACCGTTTTCTACAGTGGCTGTACCATTTTACATTCTCACCACATCCTTGTCAACAGTTGCTATCGCCCGTTTTTTGATTACAGCTATCCTAGTGGGTGTGAAATGGTATCTCACTGTGGTTTTGATTTGCATCCCTTAATGTCTCTGGTTATATTTTATTTTATGTGACATATTCCTCTAATTCATCGTCACCAAGCTTTTTCTGTAAAGGGCCAGACAGTAATGTTTTATGCTTTGAGGGCCAGGGATGGTCTATGTTACATATTCTCCTCTGGTTTTTGTTTTTTAAACAACAAAAGCAAAAGCCATTCTTAGCTTGAGGGCCAAACAAAAATGGGCCTCAGACTATAGTTTGGCAACCTCTACTCAGATTGTTTCATAATTAGCCTGGCCTTCCCTATCAATGTCAACTTCCGTTGAAAGCAAGGTAAGGACTATTTTATATTCCTTCACAGTGATATGCACAGAGCCCATAAATACAAAAGCAGAGGTTTTAAAAATACTTGAACTGAACATCTTGCACAAAGAATGTCCCCAATTAAAAAAATACATATGCATCTTCCCATAGGTATTTACACAATATAAATAAAGCATGCTAGTTTTTAAAATGAGTACTAAAAGTAAAACATAATTTTTCTTTTGAAATTGGGCAGCTTGACTATGAATATCCTAAGAATCAGAGAAAAAAATTTTATAAATGCCCTTTGAATCAAAATTATATTTAGAGGCAATTAACTTTCTAGCATCAAATGTATTTTTAAGGGCATACTTTTGACTCAACTACCTCTAAATCCTAAAGCTACAAATAACATTAAAGTTATACTAATATACTATGGCAGAACTTGATAGCTGTTCCTCTAACTTGATTACTGGCCAAAAAACAAACGAGCAAACAAACCAAACCAAAACAAAAGGTATATACTTCTGGCAAATGTGAAAATCCGGTAATTTCAACAATTTGAGTTTTACATTCTGGAAATTATAAGTTGATCTCAAAGAAGGAATTGATTCTACACAGAAACTCTCAGACACAGAATGAAAACTAAAGTATCAGAGAGCAGACAACTACCTATTTATCTCTGGAAGTCACTGAACTTCTTCCAAGTACAGATTTCTCATCTTTAAAAGTAGGAGTGATTCCATCTGTCCTACCTTTTCCACAGAATTGTGATGATCAAATGAGACAAAGTTTATAAAATTTTATAAAAAGCACCCTACAAATAATATGACTCATATATCGTTAGAAGAATTCTAAGCCAAAACCAAGTTTTCACTACTAAAATAAGCATAAACAAGAGTTCTCTGGGTCTTTAGAGGTATAATAAGTACTTTTCCTAATCGTCCAAATGACATCAATGAATACTATGGTCATTCTTTTTTTTAAGTCTTTCTAAAAGAAGAATGGAAATCAGCACAAACTGGTCTTACATTCTGAATGGCACAAAGGTTAACCAAGTGCGTAAAAGCATTCAGACCAGTTCCCCAGGTCTTAGGAATTTAAGACAACATTCATTCTTTTGCATCTTTAGCTTATTCTAGCTAAAAGGAATAGTGTACTAAATATTCCTTTAAATACCAAGCTGCCTGCTAAAAATTCAATGGGAACCAAACAGTAACCTCAAAGATGAAGCCAGAATCAGCAGTAAAGTTTTGATCAGCAGAAAAGAAGGAATAATAAAGCAATGATAATATATAATATTCCATGCTAAGTACTTTATACAGACCATACCATTTGATTTTTATGACCATAAAGTAGGGCTACTATTATTATTCATATTATAGCTAAAGAAAGTGAGGCTAAGAAAAATATTTTACCAAAGCTCACAGTAATCTGCATAGTAGGGATTAGAATTCAGACAACCTGACTCTAGTGCCCACATTCTTAACCTAAAGTAAGATAAACTGTGTTTAACAGACTTCATTTTCTATAGAAAAAGCAAACCAAAAACGAAATCCAAGAAAAAGGCAAAACTTCCAAATGTGTGCTTGAACTCATTTTCTTTCCAAATCCAAGTACTCAAAATTGATAAAAAGTAGTTAATGACCAAAAAACCACATAACAAAATAAGGTGATGGGTGAAGGGTTGAGATAACATATTCTACACATACTCATTCTAACATTGGCTTCTAATTTTTTTAAGTTCAAAATTAAGCCTTGTTTCAGTAGGTTTTGTCCCTCACAATGGCTGAATTCTTTTAAGAAAGCCCATTCCAAGGACTTTAAATCTGTAGTCACTGTGGTTGAAAATGCACTAGATAACTTGCTAAAGAGGAGTACATTTAAATATTTGAAATTCTGTTGGCAGAAATGATCACCAGGAAATATTTGTAACCCAAGTCCACCCACTGTCCATCAGCATAACCAACTAACTTTACCTCCACTTTCCCTAAGCCCATTTTTACTTCTATGTACATCACGTAAGGTCTGGTACACAATGAGGTTACATGTTTGCAGAAACCAATATATTACGAGTCTCCTTGAAAATGCAATTCTGATCAAAATTTTTTTAAGTTATTAATTCTGATCAATTTTTTAAAAGTCATATCTGAATGAATTTTATTTTTCTTTTATCTAAAGAACATAGTATGGGGGGGAAAAAAACCCCAAATCTTGCACCTGACATCAGTATGTTGAAGGGCAATGATGAAGGGTCACAAACATGGAAACATTTAAGGATATTAAAAGAGTTGCCAAAGAAATAACATTTAATAAAATAAAATTACAAAAACAAAATGTAGGGGTATGGGAACAATCTTTAAATTGTCAAAAAAAGAAATATTCCCACTATATATGATAAAATTTCTAAGCAACCACACACACAAAATACCACAAGAGAAATTATATCACAGCTGAACAGTGATTTTGCTATATATACCTGAAAATATAATGATTATACAGCAATTTCTATGTAGAATTAGTTCTAGACACCTAGTATACCAGCAATTTTCACTGAACAATAGAATTCTCAATACAGTACAGACTAAAAGACTAATAATGTTATCTACAACATCCGTACACATTTACATTGATAAGGAGAAATTTCTCAGTATCTAGACCTATCTTAATCCTTTGTCATATATGAAAGTGTCAGAACATATACAAGTTGTGAAATTTGAAAAATGCTACATACAAATAAATGACGAAATCACCAACTCCTAACACTGTGTTTGAGTCTAATACTTTTGGACTCACATGATTCTCAAGGGTCTTCAAAAATGAATTACTACAATCTTTTGTTGTTATAGTATAATAAAAAAAACAATTTAAATAACTTCATATTAGTTAAAAGATATCAATCAATAAGAAATAAGTATTAAAATTCTCTCTACAAGCATATAAAGGGCTAACTTTGAGGCCTATCTCTGGACTAAGCTTGTTACCTGGGAGAAAGTATTTACAGTCAAATCAAAAACTACCTGAATACGGAGACACCTTAAGTATTACTAAAGCCTTGAGGGGCAGGGTTCAAAGGGAGACACTACAATTAAATATCTATAATTAAATTTTCCAGAAGTTACAATCTTAGATCTAGAGCCCTGTTTCTAACAATGCCTTTCACTGGCTGGAAGCGAATAATTTAAATATTAGCCTGAATCAATCCGTAAGGCACACCAAGCAGAGCAAACCTCAAACTTACCTCACTATCTAGATTGATACAGAAAAAAACAATACTACAATGGTCGCTAATGCCACAAATACCTATTATGTTTATCTGCTAAAAATGAGACAATGAAAGATAAAGGAAGATAAAGCCAGTTCCCAAATTTAACAAGAAAAAAATACTATAATCCCACTTCTCAAAGTGTTGGCTTGATTAACTTATCAATTATATAGTCTGTAGGTAACAAAAACTGTTGGAAAAAGCCAAACACTTTTCAAAAAAGCAAACTGGTTCTGTGTTGAGAAGATGCTCCACTCTAAGGGATGCATTCATTTTTTAATTCTATAAGTCTACATTTGCTGAAATTTATTTACAAATTAGGCACCAAGTTAAAAAAAAAAAAAAGGAAATATCATGGAGAACTTAAAAGACAGAGACACATGCTGTCTTTCCAAATTAGAAAAAACCACCTCTAGCTCTAACTGACAGAGCTCCCCTACTAAGTAGGCAGAAGTATACTAGTGGATACAAACAGACAAAAATGAAAAAGTCTGCCAAGTTAATGTTATGAGAGGAAAGAGAAAGAGTAGAAAAAATCTGGTCATTTACTAGGGTTCTGTCAAAACTAGGTGGTGGAGCATACAAAAGGAAACAGAGAGGCTGACTTTTACAAGAATATCTTACAATTAGCACACAAAAATGGAGCAAAAACTATTGTGCAGTCCAAATATGACTCATGAAAAAAGCTACTCATCATTAAGAATTATTGGCAACTGTCTAAATAAATATCCTTTTTTTCAATACCTGGCCTGGTATAATCATACGTGCGTGTGCATGTGTGTGTGTGTGCATGTATGTGTGTGCATGTATGTGTGTGTGTGTGTTCTGAGGAAACCCCCACAGCATTTTTTCCACTTCACTGAAACTTCTGACACTGTGATCCCTTTGTCATCTCACACACTATCATCTTTCCTTCCCTCCTAAACCTGGATTCCAAGAGTGATCATCAGTGTAACTTAATAGCAGCTAAGCACAGACTTTGAACCTAAGTTCCTGGGTTTGAAGTCCAGCTCTGACACTTGCACTGTCGTATCAGGAATAGTAGCTAAGCACAGACTTTGAACCTGTGAACACTGTCATATCAGGCAATGTCTTAACCTCTCTGTGCCTCAGTTTCATCACGGGGAAAACAGTGCCTACTTCACAGGGTTATTCTGAGTAAATGAGTTAGCATCTTTAAAGCAAACTTATAACTGAGCCTAGTACAGAGTAAGGACTCTAGAAGTGTTTGCTCTTTATCATCATCACCATTTTTGTCTGAGTTATTCTTTGCCAAGCACCCTCTGTGTCATGTATTCCTCTTTCCCCCCAAATCAGCCGGTAACATCAACCATGAATGAATCTTAAAATCTCTCTTCATTGCTGGAGAAAATACCATCATGTAAGTGATGTCACTACTACAAATTTCTGATATGAAATCTCACCTGGGCCCTCAGTACCGCATATCAATCCTTTTACCAATCTCTGCTCTACTTCCTCTCTCATTCCCTCCCCTCACTGATAAACTTACCAAGTCCAGTCACTATCATCTTTTCCCCTCAAGTCCCACTCAATGGATAAAGTTGTCCCTCCTCACATTTAAGGTTATTTTTGCATGTCTAGTATCCCTTCCTCCTCTTTTTGGTTATCCTGACACTCTGTGGGGAAATAACCTGTTTCCCGCACAGTAGTTTTGGTGGGAACGTCAATCAAAGTATTCCACCCCCCACTAGGCAAGGGAGATTTCGTACCAAGGGATGTCGAGGGATGCCAATTAGGCTGAATTTCTTTTATGATGCTGAATCTTGAGCACAATGATGTGAATATGGAAAATGGTTAGAGCTGATTCATTCTGACTGTGGTACACTACTAAAGATACTGTTGTTCATTGCTGCTACCTAGGTCCTGATCCCTGCAAACTGTCCTGGTTCTTCTTGGGGTTTCCTGAGGCCTGCATACTTTTTTCTTATGTAAATTCTGTTATTCAACATCCATCATATAAATATCTTTTTTTCTGCTTAAATTAACCATTTCAGCCATTTGTTCATCCTTTTATTGGAAAAGTATTTATTGAACTATGTGATGGTTAGCTGTATGTGTCAACCTGGTTAGGCTATAGTAGCCAGTTATTCAAACAAACACTAATCTAGGTGCTGCTGTGAAGGTATTATGTAACTGTTGTTAACATCAAGTAAAGGAGATTACTAATAATGTGAGGAGGCCTCCTTTAACCAACTGAAAGCCCATAAGGGCAAAAATGAGGTTTCACTAAAGAAGAAATTCCGTCGTGAGAATTTCTGCCAAAGCTTCCAGCTGGTCTGCCCTATAGATTTGGACTTGCCAGCCCCCACAACCATAGACGCCAGTTCCTTGAAATAAACCTCTTTATTTTTACACACACACACAAAATGTATGTGTATATGTATAATGCGTGTGTGCGCACGCACACGTTGTAATCCTACTGGTCTGTTTCTCTGGAGAAACCTGACTAATACAAACATCTGCTGTATACTGGTGCTGAGAACAAGATAAAGTCTGTTTCTATTGCTTGCAACCAAAGAAAGCCCAGTACAGTTATATATGTCACTGTTTGAGAAAGAGAGTCCACAAAGATTTCACTGTTTGACACATGCGCTAATAGTTTTAAGATCAAAGCTGTGAGTAGAATTTTTAAATTCTAAACCTACTGGCAATAAAACTAATTTTCTAGATTCCTCCAAAGTACAGGGAAATTAAAGAATGATGGCATCCTTAAGAAAGAAAGGGTGTCTAAAACAGCTGTCAGAATGTTCAGGTTCCTTTACTCTAGTTCAGGGATCAGGAAACTATGACCCATAGGCCAAATCCAGTCCACTGCCTGTTTTTGTGTGGCCTATAAACTAAGAATGTTTTTCAAATTCTTAAATAATTTTTTTAAATCAAAAGAAAAACAGTACTTTGTGATATGTGAAAATTATATGAAATTCAAATTTCAGTGCTCATAAATAAAGTGGACACAGCCATGCACATCTGTTTACATATGGTCTATGGCTGATTTTGCCCTACAACAGTAGAACTGAATATTGCAACACAGACAACATGACCCTAAAAACCTAAAGTATTTATCATCTGTCTCTTTAGAGAAAAGTTTGCTGACCCCAATCTAGTTTATCAAAGAAAAGCATTAACCTATCTTCAGGAGGAATGGGTAACAAAAGGGAGGAAATGTTAGAAAGGAGGATACAAGAAAAGGAATAAATTAATTGTAGCTATTATTCTTTGAATCCTCACCATGTATGTACAAAACACTGTTTGGAGCACTTTACACATATTAATATTTTTAATCCTTACAACATTCTTATGAGGTGGAGACCATTATCTTGATTTTATAGATGAGGCAGAGAGGCTAAAACAAACCTGCCCAAGTGCAACAGACATAAATTACAGAACCAGGATTACAACCCAGGCTGTTTGCCTCTAGCATCTGTGTGGTTAACCACAACATCATACTGCTTTATCACTCATCTTCTTGTCTATCTAATCTGCACAGCATTAATGATGTTGATTTTCCTTAAAGTATGACAAACTTTGTAGATGAACAAACAATGGAATAAATGAAGAAGTTTGTGGCAGTGTATTCCTCAGAGAACTTGAGGGATGACAAAGACCTATGCCTATCTTCCTGCTTGAAGACAGGAAACTCAGGAAGATGCCCCACTGGATTCAATCAGTGCCTCCCCCAAACCATACTTGAACTCAGAAGCTCAGGCAAGCTTCAATATGAAGGCTAAGATAAAGCATGTTCTCCTTCCACATGTCTTGCCTCATCATGATCAATTAAATAAGAATCTGGATGGTGGAGCTGTGATGTGGATATTTCTTAAAACTCCTCAGTTAATTCTAATATACAGCCAATCCTGGGTTGAGACCTACCACAGTATATTTCTCTCCTTTCAAGGAGAGTGTGATGAAAAGAAAAGAATACAGGTGAGGGGAGGGGCAAAGGTAGAGATGGGGAAACTTGACAAACTTATCTTCCAAGAATGGAATTTTCATTTAGTACCACAGCATGCTAGTAAAGTGCATTTCTAGGCTTCATGTCTCAACTCTACATCTAAAAACTTAAAAAAAAAAAAGCAGGTATAAAAACAAAACTAAATATTTTTACATATACATGTATACATGTTTACACAAGAAATTTCTGTAAGATACATAGCGAATGATAACTATTATTTTTGCCTTATCTGTATTTTTTACTCAATCTGTATTTTTGTCACATGTATTTCTTTTTATAATGTATTACTTGTTTAATTAAAAATAATTTTTTAAAAACAGTATGGCTAAAAGGATGTTCAAGGATTACTTTAATTATACTTTGAATACCAAAATAATTACGTAAAAAGCTAGTAAAAATTACTTGATACCTTCCTAGAAAGCAGTTTACTTTTTGTCAGAGCGTAAGACATAAAATCTCCCCAACCTTTATGTGCAGCAGAGATGTATATTCTAACAAATCTATTAAAGAATCTTTTCTACCAGATGACTATTACTAACTGAAGTTTTACTGGTACTAATCTATCAAAATACTTAAACATGAGGGGAAATATTTTAAATAATAAAAAATAAAATGGAAATATTTCAAAGTTTTACAAACACAAATGTCTATTATACATTCTAATTTTTATAATCATTTATAATGATCTCACATTATGTTTAGCTAAAATCAAATATCCTCCTTATATGGACAATTCATTTAAATGAATCTGAAGTTTTTAATATGGCTTCAGGCTTCAGAAAAGAAAGTAGGCAATGGGGGTGGTTAAGACAGTATCCAAGCAATCACACAGGCTCGGGCAAATGTGTAAAGTCATAGTGAGTTAATGCTCAAGCATGGCTTGTCATTTGCTTGCTACTGTGAGTCTGAGTAAAAGATTCAGCTTCGTGTACATTAACAAAGTGTTTAAGTTAAAGTCTGCACCAAAGAATAAAATCTCAAACCTGGTTGAACGGTAAGCCTCAAGAGACAAAAATCACATTTGAGATGTCAATTTTTTAAACATAACTCGCAAGAAAGACCATACCACAAGGGAAGATGGTTGGTTTTTCACTTGGCTAGATGAAGAACCATGACCCAAAGCAATGTGAGCCTCTATAATGAGCCTAAGCTAGCTGTGGTAACAACTCAACTCCAAGAGAGTCTACTCGTAGAAAACAGTCCTATCCGAATTGCCTAGGTACTGAATATCATTTATTCTATTTATTATGATTAGTTTTTAATCTGGGTGAACATAGTACTCTCAGGAGAGATTTTTCATTACAAAGGTAAATTAAGTCTTCCAGAACACTAAGAGCATTTGAAAGTCTCACTCAAAAGTGTGTCTTAGGGAGTTCCCTGGCGATCCAGTGGTTAGACCCCACGCTTTCACTGCCAAGGGCACGGGTTCAATCCCTGGTCCAGGAACTAAGATCTCACAAGCCATGCGGTACAGCCAAAAACAAATAAATAAATACACAAATAAAATTAAAAACAAAAGTGTCTTAAGAAAACAGTTAGGTCATAGATAGAATCATAGTAAGTAGGGTCAGAATAAACATTTAAAGATTTTAGTAATGGTGTGAGCAGTTAAGTTTAAATTTAAAGGAGAAACTGTCTCAGAAAAAAATTAGTGCCTTAAAAAAAAAGCCTAGGGGCTTCCCTGGTGGTGCAGTGGTTGAGAGTCCGCCTGCCGATGCAGGGGACACGGGTTTGTGCCCTGGTCCAGGAGGATCCCACATGCCGCGGAGTGGCTGGGCCCGTGAGCCATGGCCGCTGAACCTGTGCATCCGGAGCCTGTGCTCCGCAACGGGAGAGGCCACAGCAGTGAGAGGCCCACGTACCGCAAAAGAAAAAAAAAAAAGCCTAAAAACACTTCTACTTTGAAAATCAAAGCATAGTGGCTTCCCTGGTGGCACAGTGGTTAAGAATCTGCCTGCCAATGCAGGGGACACGGGTTCAAGCCCTGGTACGGAAAGATCTCACATGCTGTGGAGCAACTAAGCCCGTGTACCACAACTACTGAGCCTGCGTGCCACAACTACTGAAGCCTGCATGCCTAGAGCCCATGCTCCACACAAGAGAAGCCATCGCAATGAGAAGCCCACGCGCCACAAGGAAGAGTAGCCCCCACCTGCCGCAACTAAAGAAAGCCCGCGCGCAGCAACAAAGACCCAACGCAGCCAAAAATAAATAAATAAAATAAATTTATTAAAAAAAAACAAAACCAAAGCATAATTCTTCTGCAACGTTTAATAGATCTATTCTCATATATTTTGAACTTTATGAACTCTAAACCTCAGAAAAATGTATGAATAACTCTGAAGACAATAATATAAAGGAACTCTGTAAAAATAAGCAGAAAAAACATGAGATATCTAAAATAAGTACATTACCAAAAATGTACAAAGAGAGAGAGAATATATCTCCTTTTAAAAGGAATAAAAGTTAGATAGCAAAGAGTATATATTCAAGATACTTCAATCAAAAAACCAAAGATTAAAAGGCATACTGGACAGAAATGTTGTGGTTCCAAGTATTTCCATAGAACTCACAGCTCAACAACTTGTTTGTCTACTTTGCAACTCAGAGGTACTTTTAGAGTTCTGAATTACTGCCAGGCACTAAAAGTTCTCAAGCCTAAAAATGTCAATCCTCAAAAATTTGTATTATTCCAATCTAGTTAAAATACATATATCAATACTTGTGTCTTAAAAAAACAAAGAAACAAAATCTAGCCAAACTTAAACTGTAACTTGTAATCTGAAAAATATACAAAAGCACATCTGCCTACTTAACAGAACTTTTTATATTTCCAGATATAAAAGTACAACACTATAAAGTACAGTAATGAAAATCTAGTACCAACATCAGAGCAGGCATGTAAAGGAATGAAAAAGAAGTGAAAGCCTAAAAAGAGATTCAAGCACATAATGCAATTTCAATTCTTAAATGACCTGGCAATTCCACCATAAATGGGAATTTATGATACAGAAAAACACAAGCAAACAAAGATGTATGCCAAAAACAAAAAGAAAAAAAACCCAGGAAACAAAAGGCCCTCCAATAAAAGAATGGATAAATGTACCTCAGTTCAGTAGAACACTGCTAAAAAGAAATGGGTTAAATTACATATAGTGATATGAAAAGACGACCAAAATGCCTTGGGCAAAAAAGCAATTTGCCATAGTTAAATTTCAGTCTATTATTCTTTTTTAAAAGATAGATAGGGACTTCCCTGGTGGTCTAGTGTTGGGACTCTATGCTTCCAATGCAGGGGGCGCGGGTTCAATCCCTGGTGGGGGAACTAGGATCCCAAACATGGTATGGTGCAGCCAAAAATAAATACATCTTTAAAAATAAAATAAATTTAAAAAAAAACATAGATACAGGTTTATAAAACTACTTATGTTAGAATATACACAGGAAAACGCTGGACAAATATTCACATTAATAGTGGTTGTCCTTGGGGAAAAGGACTTTCGATAATTTATACATATCGAAATATTAAGATATACAGAATAAAATAATTCTGCTTCTTGGAATTCATCCTAAGGAAATAATTTAGAATGCCTGGAAAAATTCAACTACAATGATATTCATAGCAGAGCTTTTATAATAAAAAATTGAGGGACTTCCCTGGTGGCACAGTGGTTAAGACTGCGCTCCAGATGCAGGGGGCCCAGGTTCGATCCCTGGCCAGGGAACTAGATCCCACATGCCGCAACTAAGGAGCCCATGTGCCACAACTAAGGAGCCCTCGAGCCTTAACTAAGGAGCCCACCTGTCGCAACTAAGACCTGGTGCAACAAAAAAAAAAAAAAATTGAAAACTATAGGGAATCATTTTTAAAAGTGACTGCAAATTCACATAACAGAATACACCTATTGATATTATTTATCCATTAGATATAATATAAAATATATTCATTTTCACAATATTTTTTTTAAAGGGGGCATGAACTATTATGCATCCAATCTCATTTTCTGAAGGAAAATAGATATGCATTGAAAACCACTGGGCAAGAAGTATACCAAAATGTTAACAGACTGGGAGGTAAAACTAAGAGTGATTTTTCTTTTAGCTTATTGTATTCATTCTCAACAGGGGCAATATTGCTCCTAAGGAGGTAAAAAAAATCTTAACTCTTTTAGTGTACAAAGCACAGATTAATGTACAATAAATAAACAAATATACAGGATAATACCTGTGGTATTAAAATTTCATTGGGGGACGATTAGAAAAATATATATATAAAGACTGGAGTGAGGGGAGCAAGTGATAATAATAAAAAGGCTGAGAAACACTGCCTCATTGGTACTCTCATTTTTTCTACAATGAACTTGGTATTACTTGGGTCTGAATAAGTAATATATGCACATTGAACTACTTAAAGTTAAGACATAACATTAATTTTCATTATTAAATATAAAGTTTATTCCTATAGTCCTAAGGCTTTAAAAATACAATACAGATTTAAAAAACAATAATACTAAAATGAAAACATAGAGTAAGAAATTGAAAAAGTACTGCGTCAGAATTATCTGGGATCCACTGGCAGAGTTAACTACAGATTCCTTGGTCCTACTGCAGATAATAAAATCAACATATCTATGGATGGGATTAGTAGCTTTTATTAAATGAGGCACACTTATATCATCATACCACTCCATGGAAATATGAAATCCAGACAGATATATATTTTAATCTGGTCTAAGAAATTTTTTAAATTATGTACTTAAGTGATAAAAATAAAAATAACCTAAAAGCCCGGAAATCTAGGAATTCCTGCTAACCTCCTCCCTTTCCTTTAAGGAACCTGGAGATTCAAATTTCTTCACAAACTATCAAACACACCCTATTATCCATTATTTCTACTGGGTACAAGGCACTGTGAAGAATATAAAAGAAATAAGCAAAATTCATAAATTTTGCCACTAAAATAAACTCACTTCAGTTATATCTGCAAAATCCAGTATTAACTGCTGGCCGCCTCAAGGCATCATTCACGAAGAAACACAAGTTTTTAATCCCATGATGAAAATTAAACAAGTAGGAAAGAAAAGTCACTGTTAGGTAATAATAACTGGGATGCTGTCAGCTACATTCAATTTGCTAGTTAATAAACGTGTTTGTCATGTCAGCCTTGAAATATGCAAGATTCAAAATTCTGCCTACCCCAAATTACAAACCTCCCATGTTAAAGACTCTGGGTTTAAAATGTTAAACCACAAATGCCAAGATTTACTGTGTACATAAATAATGAATCTACCTAAGTGTACAGGTAGTAGTCCCACTTAACTAAAAGAGAATACACTGGGTTAGTCAAAATGGATACAAAGGATTAAGACGTTGCTTCAGTTCCTAGTGATCTTCTCCAGTTTCTTATAGACATCGATGCCAACTTTTGTTGGTAGTAATAATAGCGGCAGCAGTGATATTTAAGTGCTTTTTGTACGCCAGGCATACTTATTCAATCCTCAAACATGTCTTTTTCCATTTTACAGATGAAAACAACTGGGAAATAAAGAGGTGAAGTAACAGCTGGTAGATACTATATACGAACTTTCATAGTGTTTTGCCTGCTGACCACAAATACAGTATCAAATAACCAAATATTCAATGTGAGATTTGGCATATCATTTATATAAATACATTTATATCTTGTAATTAAACAATTATCTATAAAACAGTATACAAATGAATGTAACTGAGGCAAACCTGAGTTAGAAGAATCAGAAGTTTTCCAAGTCATCATATCAATAGTACACTTTTCCCATTTCTCTCACTTGCTACACCAAGAAAACGAACTTAATTTTGCTTGTTTTTGTTTTAAAGTACAGATTTTGTCATTATATATAATTCCATCTCAGGAATGCATTTGTTTAATTCATCTGTAAAGCCTTTAACTCATTTTATCCCCAAAGAATCTTCATCTGTAAAAGCTTTATTAAATTTAATTTCATATTCTATAATGAACTCATCTTAGAACCTTCATTTTCTAATTATAACATATATATGAACAGTGTATAAAATTCAGAAAAAAGTTTAAATTTAAAAAGGAAAATAAAAATCACCTGTAATCCCAACTTCACGATAACAACTTTGATCCTACTGATGTTTCCTTTTTGCCTATATTCTACATACGAATAGAAACTTGTAAAAAATAAGAATTGAAATCATACTATATAAACATTGTTAATCAACTTTTTCTCTCTTAACAATAGAGCATTTCTTTAAATGGTGCAGACAAAAGCGATTACATGATTGATTTTCTACAAAACATTTTGGCTTACAGGACTAAAAAAAATAGTTTCTTATACTGTTGAAAATTAACCACAAGGTGGAGAGAGGATGGTTGGTCCTTCATATAGAGCCATCTCTCTTTTGCAAGTATTTGAATGCTTTAAAAAAAAATCATTGAAAAATTTTACTGATTAAATAGGCATTCTCTTTGTACTACTAAAAAACTTCACATGTCCATCTTCAGCACATCAACACACAGAAGACATTAAATACATGGTTATGGAAATGTTATAGCTGCAAAAGATCAAAAATGTGACAATTCACTATAGACACAAGCTCAACCCAGTACTGTTGAACCTAAGCAGAGCCAGTTTGGAACACCACAAAGCAATGATTCTTTATACCCAGTATTAAGGCCTACTGCTTACATACACACACAAGCAGATAGCACTGAGTGGTGACACAATCTCAAGCTTGTTCTATTGATGACAGTAGTACAAGTCTAAAGCATAATGGAAATAAGAGAATGACTACATCACCTAAAACCCTCCTACCCATAGTTTCAACTGTACTTGAGTTATAATGCTGTCATATTTTAAAGTAAAAATTATGACATTTGACTACTAGTGAGAAGTTACCAAACATTTATTTAAAATTCAAAAGAATGTCTTACAACGGAGTTTGTCCCAAGTGTGAAACTCAATATTCAAAAGGCACAGGAACTTTTTTTTAAGTTCCAGACTTATCATCTGGATGTAAAAGACACAACATCAAAATAACCTAATATCTGAAGATTTAAACAAATAAAGGTGGGTCTGAAGACATTAAGATTCACCTTCCAACTGACTTGCCCATGGTTTTTCTTAAATTAATCTAATATTCTTAAATAATTAAATTTATAAAAGTGTCACTTACATCAACTTTTAGATATACACATCAACAGGGCAAATTGATACTTGTACTTTATATGCAAAACAATTTTCTGAAGCATGAAAATCTCATGTCAGGGGGTTACGTATGTCATTACTAAACTGATTATATGATTAGAATAAAGAGCAGCAGCATACAACAGTTGAGCAGTTGAAAGCTGTCATACAGAAATCTAGCCCAAAACCCCAAAAACCAAAAAAAGCACTTTGAGGATACCAAGAACCAAATATCACCTGAAGTTATCTTTTATAGACCCATCATATTATAACCTTAGTCTCAGACAGCTAGAGACAAATTTAAAAACATGTTCCTTCTTCACAAAAACAACGCTCTTCATTCTGTCTAGGTTTATTGTACTTTGAACACAAATCAACAAGACAGATCCCATCCTTCATGAAGTAGTGATACTGCCACAAATGATGAGATTCATCATATCCTGTCAGAAGGTCCCTGTATGCCACCATATCTAACCTAAAGTGTTCTTTCTACTCTTCAATGTTATTTATCTCCTTTTAGCCCTCATTTCATCAATTTCATTTCTCTTTTGGTGAAGATAAGTTTCTTTTCACAGTCTAGCATAGCAACTTCCACGGGTCATCCATTTCCTTATGGTAAATCCTGTATTATAATCCCTTCCCTTTTGCAACCTTCCACTAAAAGAGTTTCTTTCAATCTCTCGATTATCTGCATCTATTTTCATCTCTTAGGTATCCATTCATATTAAGTATTCATTTAAAAGTACTCTAAACTTAATTTATTAAGATATTAATTCATTTGGGGCCTTCCCTAGTGGTGCAGTGGTTAAGACTCTGCCTGTCAATGCAGGTAACACTGGTTCGAGCCCTGGTCCGGGAAGATCCCACATGCCGCAGAGCAACTAAGCCCGTGCGCCACAACTACTGAGCCTGTGCTCTAGAGCCTGCAAGCCACAACTACTGAAGCCCTCGCGCCACAACTACTGAAGCCCGTGTGCCTAGAGCCCGTGCTCCGCAACAAGAGAAGCCACCGCAATGAGAAGCCTGCACACTGCAATGAAGAGTAGCCCCCACTCGCCACAACTAGAGAAAGCCCGCGTGCAGCAACAAAGACCCAACTCAACCAAAAAAAAAAAATTAATAAATAAATTTATATATAAAAAAGATGTTAATTCATTTGAAGGATTAGAAACTATAAATATGAAGTTTAGAGAGATCTCATACTGCTATTCTGCCTGAGTATTAACATCAGTCGAGGAAAAAAAATCCCCATTATGTATGTTTTTAACCCTACTAACCATTAAATGCCCCGGAATTATCAGTTCATATTTCTGAACAATAAATCACACACTACGGTGTACTAATAGAAGACAGAAATAAACACCCCCCCCCCACTGAAACAGTTAGAGATTACGTGGACAACTAATGTTGGCTGCATAAACATTTTGATTACTGTTGTTCCGCCACCTTACTTCAAAAATCTACAGTAAATTTTTAAACAATTATAAACAATTTAAGAGATAGAAGCAGAACCAAAAGAAGATGATATCTCGCATGTGAATGCAAGAGTCTAAAGCAGATTTCTTTTAAAGCTGAAAACATTAGGGACTACTCAGGTAGTTAAAATCTTAGTGAAAATTATACTTTCTGAGTTTCTGGTCTTTATTTCCCTCCTTAGAATTTTTACTGTGTGATTTATTTTAAGTAATTTAAGCTACATGGGGGGAGGAATTTTGCAGAGAAAAAAGATAGGTGAAGTCAATTATTTCTGAAGAGTTTTTGAGACTCATCTAATAGAAGAAAAAGGGTGTGCTGCACTGAAGAAAAGATTAGAGGGATAGAGGCAGTCTTCCGTCATTCACCTACTCATTCACTCATTCATTCATTCATGTTTGCATGCAAGCAAAACACAAATATTTACTGATCATTTATTTTGTGCTTTGTACTGCAGCAGTCCTTTCCTCTAAAAGTTTGCAGTCAGCATTAACCTCTACAATTAAGAGTCTGTGGACTTCCCTGGTGGTGCAGTGGTTAAGAATCCACCTGCCAACGCGGGGGACACGGGTTCAAGCCCTCGTCCGGAAGATCCCACACGCCGCAGAGCAACTAAGCCCGTGCGCCACAACTACCGGACCCGTGCACCACAACTACTGAAGCCCGTGCACTCTAGGGCCTGCGTGCCACTACTACTGAGCCTGTGTGTTGCAGCTACCGAAGCCCGAGCACCTAGAGCCCATGCTCTGCAACAAGAGAAGCCACCGCAATGAGAAGCCCGCGCACCACAACAAAGAGTAGCTCCTGCTCGTCACAACGAGAGAAAGCCCATGAGCAGCAACGAAGACCCAGCACAGCCAAAAATAAAAGAAAAAAAGACTTAATAAAAAAAGTTTGTGAATTTTCATAAATTATATAATTACCTTGGGTTTCATCATCTACAAAAAATGAACTATACCTATTTCACAGATTTGCTGTGCAGATGAAATGTGATGTAAGGGTTTTACCTTCCCCCCCAAAAATACTAGTTCCTTTTCCCCTATAAGTCCCTCTAGAGATTGGGACATTTATCTGTGGTTCTCAACCTAACTATGAAAAATCCTTTATTCTCCACAGATTCCATGTCTTTAAAGACTTTTGTGTATCAAATGCACTCACATTTTATTAATCAGTTATAATGGCTAATTAGAACTCTCAAATTGTCAGACATAAAAACTAATGAAACCTAATGCTGGGTTTCTGAGGTGTAAGCACAATGTTTTATTTCATTAACAGCCTGCAAATCACCACAATGTAGGATAATGATAATGTGGTAATTAGCCTCAAAGATTTGAGTCAATATAATTATTGGTCAAAGCAAATATACATAATATTTCACCTGTATAAATCTATTGAGAGCAAACATACAATTTTCATTAGGCTCTTTGCAATACTAAAAAGAATTCACTCTTATTTCTGCAGACCCCTGGAAAAACATAATTTATGTACCATAAATTGGTGATTTTCTATGTCTGGAAAAACTACTGGTTACCCTACAGATTTGTTTTAAGCCAGTATCATTAGTAACACCATCTTCAAATTCAAAAGTTACACATATTTATCCATAAAGGTAGGTAGTGATATCCTGCGTCTTCCCTTTGTATTTATAAGAACAAAATCCAAACCCTTCACCATAGACTTCTGTGATCTGTCCCTTGCTAACTTCATCTACCAGTCTCCCCTCAGCTTACCACAACGGCCTTCTCAATCATGACTAGCTGCTTCCCAGTTTAGGGCTTTTGCACCAACTGGCCCTCTTGTCTGGTTCACTCTTCTTGCAGATTGTCACATGTCTGGCTTTTTGTCATTCAGGTGTCAGATTAATATCATCAGGGAATTTTTCCTCAACACTCATTCTAAACCCTTCCATCACTATCATTTCTTCCTGTTACAGCTTCTTCATAGCATTTGTGACCTCTGAAATTATCTGTTCCCTTATTTGTTTGTTTACTGTTTCTCTCCACAATCACCAAACCCCACAGGTATAAAGAACTCCAGAGAGCAGTCTATTCACTGCCCTATCTTCAGTTCCTAAAATAGCACCAGGTAACCAATAATCACTCAATAAATATTTGTTGGCTAACTAGCCAAACTGCTTAAGATTATTTTGGGGAAGGACTGATTTCTTAGTCAAGAACTTACATTTAGCATTCAAAATTGCTTATTCAAAAGGAGTAAGAAAAAATGTTCTTTCAATGAAAAAAGAGTAAGAAAAATGTACACAATAATCTATTCAACCAATGGGCTTTATTTTCTTTTATTTCAATCCTTTGGGATAGAAAAATATGGAAGTCTACTCATGTTTCACATACCTCATATGTCGCCTCATGTAAAAATTGAATAAATTTTCTTTTTTTAATTTTAGCTTTATTGAGGTCTAACTGACATTTAAAATTGTGAATTTTCTTATAATAGTATACCATGAGCTGCTAGCCACTCAATCTAATAACTTATTTTTGCTGCCAAGAAGCAAGTAGGCTTCGAAGAATGTAAGAAGTACAGACTGGGAAGGCTATATCTGACATCATAGTGACAGTGCCAGCATGGCCCAAATCAGGGAAGATTCTGTTCTCAGCTATGCTTGGGGAGAAGGAGGGAAGGGTTAAGAGTCATCAGTCCTAGGGAATGAATTGTAGTTCTGATTTCTGTTGATCAACAGGAATATCTTCAAATCAATTCAAATAGGCTTAACTGGAATCTCATAGTTTGAGACATTAAATCCCTGTTTTGAATATCTGAGGTCTCTAGTAAATGAAATAACACTCAGTTGACCAGATTTGGCTTTTGCAGTTTCACATTAAAAAAACAGTGTTTGTAAAAAAAAATAACACATATACAGTCCTCAATACTACGTGCTACATTTGCTTATTAATTTAAAATATTTTCAAGGATACTCTTAAAGGGGAGGGATGTGAATAAAATTAATAATAAAGACTTTATTTCTGAGTTTAGAAAATATTTGAAAACTAAAAGAAACATTAAGAAAGGTATAAAACTCAATGGTTTAAAAAATGCAAACACCTTACATGTGTCACAAAGCTGTATTTATTTTTTAAAAATTGGGGGTTGCTTCTTTTTTCAACTGGTAACATAAAAGGAAGACAGCAAGCAGATAATTCACAGCTCATGTGAGTTTACTTATCAGTCAAAAAGAAATATTAATATAAATCTTTAGGCTAACTTGCTTACATATTATTCAGCCAAGTGGAAAGTACAATTAGCGTGGAGCTAGAACCAGTACCAGAATGACTAAGAATGGCATTTGCTAACTCATTTTATTTTAACTTAAGAAATTAAGAGAGAAGTACTGAAAGTGATATTTTTTCTAAAGAGCACATCCTCAGTTTCCTATTTTTTATTGCTCCATATTTTACTGCCTTCAACATGCTAAGCTGCTTAACAAGAAGTCTATACTGCACTTTTCATCACTTCTGCTCACAAAACTGATGTTTCTAAAGTCCAGTTGCATTCACAAAAGCTGGAAAAACCACACAGAAGAATTTCACCTTATAGTGAAGTATTTTAAGATAATACCTTCAGAAATACAATGTCTAAAAGTGAGATTCCCTGTTAGCTAAGAACTCAAAATGTTAGATAAGTAAATTTCTACAGGAGACTATACATTTGTCAAAGAAATAGCATAAACATATGATTTTTATTGATGAAAAACAGGAATCTTTTACCCTTCAATTTTTTTAAAAAAGGTAGCAACAACCAAAGTGTACACACTGAGTCTTATCTTCTCTCAGAGGTTACCTAATTCCAGGTAACCTATTCAATAGACTCAGACTCTTTCTTTTGAACTTCATCTCCAAACTGGGTATACTTGAAGATCCAGAGATCTTCACAACAGTGACTCCTAGCAACTCCCCCCAAAACCTTCCCTCTTGTTTTCCGTTAAACCCTCAGATCTTGCCTTACCTATGTGTTTAAACCAGTCTCCTTATCTTCAGTCTCTTTCTTCCTCAATTCATTCTGTACTCTGTAGCTAGATTCATCTTCCAAAAGATGAATGCTCTGATCGGATCATTTTCCTCATATCAAAACTTCTTGTGCTCCCACATAAAGCCTATACTTCTCAACCTAGCATTCAATGGCTTCCAAAGTCTAGTCCCAATCAATCTCTATGCCCTTATTGCCATTATTTTCTAACTATACAAGCCTAGGCTTCTGTCAAATCAATCTCCTGTCCTCCAACTTGTCCTGAACTTTCTATCTTGGCTCATGCCACTCCTACCACAAAGAATGTCTACCACTCCCTTCCAGCTGCCACTGCTCAAGGCCCCTTTGCATCTCTGCATTTATTTATGTAAATAAGGACACACGAAAGATATGTCCTGCCCCACCCTACAAAACTGGCCCAAAACTTCCAAACCCAACAACTGCCAGCTTTTATTAAACGCCTACTATGTGCTCAGTAGTCTTAAACAGTATTTCTAATCCTCTCAACAATCCTATAAAGTAGGTATTATTATTTATTCTCCTATTAAAGATGAGAAACCCAAAGCTCAGAAACATCAAATTATATATTTAGTAGGTTACCTTAAATTGTACACTCAGTAAGTTGCCTCAAATGATATATTTAGTAAGTGGGAAAGCAAGGATTTGAACACAGGCTGCTTAACTCTACAGCCATTGCTCTAAACACTAAGTTGTGTGGTTTTTTTTAAGTCTGAATCATGTGACTATCCCTCTCATCTATCTGAAACAATTTAGTTTTACATTATAGTTCTACTTATTACATACTATAAAATAAGCTTTCTCATGTTTGTTATTTTAGTAAAGAGAGAAGACTAAAATGCTATTTCTTTCCAATATAAGAACAATACTCAACTTGCAATGTCAAGGAATATCTTTTCTGTTACAAAGATTACTTTTACCTAAAATATTTTCAAAGAAAATCATTCCAACCAACTTTTTCAAAGACGACTGCAAATTAATAATCATACACGCTGATGGTTTTACAGATTATTAATAATATGAGGATTTTGTGATTACCACCCAAGAATTGTAACAGATATCTATCAAATTGGCAAAGATTGTAAAAACTGACCTACTCAATGCCATTGAAGGTGCAGTGAGACACACACTCTTATACACAGGGTAACCACCCTCTGATCCAGTTATCCCACTTCTGGGAATCTACCCTAAAGGAAGAAAAAAAAAAACAGAGATGCAATCAAAGATAAATGTACAAAAATGTTTGCCCCAGTGTTATCTAAAATAGTAGTATTATAAAGATCAACCTAAGGGTCCCACACTAGGAGAACGATACCCTGTTCAGAGAAAAAAGTAGGAGCGAAACTGTATGTATAGAAATATAATTCCAATTTTTTTAAAAATTAAAAGAATCTGTACACGTGAGGAAAGAACTAGAAAAATGTACATTAAAATGTTAGTAGAAATTATCTCTGGGCGATAGGTTTATGAGTAATCTTCAATTTCCTCTTTACATTTATGTTCTTTTCAAAATTTGCCACAATGCAGCATGAATTAGTTTAAACAAGAAAAAAATGTTCAAACAGTTATAACCCCTGAAAATGGTCCTGAACCTAACAAGGGCATATTTCTTGTACTAGAAACTACACTTCCTACTGCAAAGAAAACATCAAATTTGTTTTGTTTCCAGCTTCTATTAGGCTCAGGGGTACTTTCAGATTGTGTAAAGAATGTCATCCAAAACTCAGTAGTACTCATGAAACTGCACAAGGCTCACTATCTAAAAGTCAGCCAATACTCCAATAGAAAGCACCACAGTTAAACGAACTGTTTTACCGTATGCCTGTTGAGAATAATAAATGTCCAATTAATCCTAACTCAAAACATGCAAAATGGAAAAACCAGAAAAAGTATTCTCATTTTGCAAATTAACTAAATATACCGTTGTTGCCTTATAAGCACATCACAGGTCTGGGAGGAACTTGAAAATAAAGCTGGCAAGCTACCAACAACATTCACTAAAAATGCACACAAATGCATTTTCTCTATATGCACGTTTCTGTTCTATTGGATAGTTAACTTTAGTGGCACAGGTTGATTTTAATCAGTGTAGAAAAAATATTAAGCTGTTCTTCAAAAGAAAAAAAAATCCAAAACTTCTCACATTAAACATAGAATTAAAACTGTTAGCTGAACCGGGAAAAAACTTCCCTACAATGTGGCATATATGTGGAAAAGCAATTTGGAAAAAAAAAAAAAAAGGAAAGAAAAGACCTTTGACGGAAGTAAAATAGGTGGTTGAGCAAGCAATTCTTATTTTACTGCACTTTAACCAATGGGAAACTGGTTTGCTCTAATTTTTTTCTTCATTTTTTTCTTGTTTAAAACATTTTTTTCTTGTTTAAACTAATTCATGTTCCATTGTGGCAAATTTTGAAAAGAACATAAATGTAAAGAAGAAGTTGAAGATTACCCATAAACCTATCACCCAGAGATAATTTCTACTAAAAAGCTGTTAGAAAATAAGACCACAGAAATAGTTGTTCAGAAACTAAGAGAGAATTAAAATATCACATAGCTTTTACTCACAAAATGAGTATCATTCTATTTTTACTCAACCATGAAAATACAACATTTATTTAAAAGACATATGTCAGGTTCTGGGAAACAAAATAAATTACTAGACTATATATATAGACTATATACTTAGAGTAGAAACTACAGACTCACATCTCAGTTTCTGTCAAACTGCCAAATACTGGGTCACCCAAACTTCTGTTCAATGACTGAATCTGAAATCTAATAATCAAGTTATGCAATATTTTCACAGCTAGAGTTTAAAAGGTAGTTCAGGGGGCTTCCCTGGTGGCACAGTGGTTAAGAATCCACCTGCCAATGCAGGGGACATGGGTTCGAGCCCTTGTCCGGGAAGATCCCACATGCCACAGAGCAACTAAGCCCATGCGCCACAACTACTGAGCCTGCGCTCTAGAGGCCGTGAGCCACAACTGCTGAGCCCGCATACCACAAGTACTGAAGCCCGGGCGCCTAGAGCCTGTGCTCCACAACAAGAGAAGCCACCGCAATGAGAAGACCACGCACTGCAACGAAGAGCAGCCCCCGCTCACCGCAACTAGAAAAATCTCATCCATAGCAACAAAGACCTGACGCAGCCAAAATTAAATAAATAAAATAAATAAATGCATTAAAAATAAATAAATAAATAAAAGGTAGTTCAGGGGGCTTCCCTGGTGGCACAGTGGTTAAGAATTCACCTGCCAATGCAGGGGACATGGGTTCGAGCCCTTGTCCGGGAAGATCCCACATGCCACGGAGCAACTAAGCCCGTGCGCCACAACTACTGAGCCTGCGCTCTAGAGCCCATGAGCCACAACTACTGAGCCCGCATGCCACAGCTACTGAAGCCCCCGCGCCTAGAGCCTGTGCTCCGCAACAAGAGAAGCCACCGCAATGAGAAGCCCGCGCACCGCAACGAAGAGCAGCCCCCGCTCACCACAACTAGAGAAAGCCTGCACACAGCAACAAAGACCCAATGCAGCCAAAAATAAATAAATTTAAAAAATAAATTTAAAAAAAGGTAGTGCAGGAACTTCCCTGGTGGTCCAGTAGTTAAGACTGTGAGCTCCCGGGCTTCCCTGGTGGCGCAGCGGTTGAGAGTCCGCCTGCCGATGCAGGGGACACGGGTTCGTGCCCCGGTCTGGGAGGATCCCGCATGCCGCGGAGCGGCTGGGCCCGTGAGCCATGGCCGCTGAGCCTGCGCGTCCGCAACGGGAGAGGCCACAGCAGTGAGAGGCCCGCGTACCGCAAAAAAAAAAAAAAAAAAAAAAAAAAAAAAGACTGTGAGCTCCCAATGCAGGGAGTCCGGGTTCAATCCCTGGTCAGGGAACTAGATCCCACATGACGCAACTAAGAGCCTGCACACTGCAACTAAAAGAGCCCACATGCCGCAACTAAGACCCGGTTCAGCCAAATAAATGAATAAATAAGGTAGTTCAAAAGACATCAATGATTTGGAATAGATACTGAAAACTACATAAAACCCAAAGATTAGTGTTAAATGTCAGCTGCTAAAATAATTAAGTTATGGTTGCTTGCTTAATGTCCTATAAAACAGCCAACATGTCTAGAACAGAATGATCCTATTTATAAATGAATTTAAAAATATCACTGAAAACAGAGTGAATGAATTTACTCTCCGGATCACACATCTGACAGATCTGAAATGTTCAGTCTGCAATAAGAGAGAATTCTTACTACTACTAACTTAGAATCTTACAAGCGGCATTTGGGCTTTGTCCAAAGAAACAGTTGTACTCAGTTCTTTGTGTCTCTCCAACTTTACACTTTTGTCATTGATAACTAAGCCACAGTTCTAGCCTAAGCAAAGTTATTTCTTACAACCAAAATGAGTGAGTATAACACAGCATTGCAAACAACCATGCGTGTTATAGGTATACATGTATACTTGTGAATTTGAAGTAAATCAACTTAAGTTTTAATTAATCCAACAGTGTCTTTTATCAGTTATGTGTTTAGTACATTCCTATCCTTATGAGATATGGCCTAATATAAATATATTTTGAAACCAAACACAGAATTACATATTTAATTCCAAATTTGGTTAGTTTTACCATTCTACACTTTGAACCACTCTCTATCAATGTGAACTAAATAAATACGCTGAAGATAGGAAACTTATCTCTATCTCTGGGAAAACTGGATATGCAAAGAAATCTTTTCCAGATTTATCTAACCTAAATTTATATAGCCTAAGTAAGTCATCTGAACTGAAAAAAAAAAAGCCATTAGTCTAATGATTGAAATTAATTTCATAGAACATATTTAATCCTGAGATATTCCACTTATAAAAGTATACTATTTCTTATTTCAATTCCACCTTAATCATCATACACAATTTCCTTTTTCTATTGGTGCATACCTGTACCTTCTACCTCTAAAAGGCCTATTTTCAAGCAAAAATGACAGAATGGCATAGTTCTCTGTTGAACTGCTTAACTGATCAGAACATCATGGTAAGTTTATAGGTTCAAATTTCACACACAGAAAAAAGGGGAAAAAATGGATGTTTCATCTGTTTCAGTAACATAAGAAAGCTTAAATATCTTTATTTTTAACATTAATCATTTCCATAAGATATGAATTTGGCATTAAGTCATGCAGCAGTATATGACATCGCAACGAGCAGAAAATACTTGGCAATATGCCATAACTCTTTTTAAAACTGATGAGTTCAATCTGAAAGGAACATTAGGAGGAAGTAAGTTTATGTTCACAATTTTAAACTCACCACAACATTAAGATATAAATGCTTTATACAAGATATTTTTATTGACCTTCTAAAATAAGAGAATTTTAGAACTGGGAGCTTAGAGGTTATCCGAGGTTCAATGAACATTTGCTGAGTCCCTAGCTCGTGTCACACACAGTGCTAGGTGCTTGCAGGTAACTCTATTAGTTCAACCCACTCAATTCATAGATATTGGAGTTTCCGCTCATGCCAAATCAAGCCATGTAGACGCCCAGTGGTATGACTCTATCAAAACAGACTGGTATCATCCTCCTTTATAATCTAAATAAAATTTCAAAGATGCAGTGCTGACCTTATTTAACAGAAACAACAGTCTCTGTGTTTTGAATAACTTATAAAGAATTACAACAATTTAAAAATTCAACTGTGAAAGTCCTCAACCAAGTACTATCTGCATAAATTTACTGCAAAGAACAAAACGTGGGGCTATCAGAGATGTATGATTCTAAAGACATACAAAACAGAAATTAAACAAATTGCAGATGCCATTTAAAAATCCCTTTGCAAAAAAAAAAAATTATCAATATGAAAAATTAGGTGCTTGATTGGAATGTCCATTCTATATAAAAGATCATCAACCATATACTAACAAAGTTCTTGAGTATCAGTAAACACTGGCAAGATCTGAAGTTATTTAACTATCACATTATGTAAAACTCCCTGAGGGCAGAGACCCTTTCTAATTCAAGATGTATCCCCAACAGTCAGCACCAACAGCTGGCACGCTGCTGTCAAATGTTAAAGAGAGAGGTGAGCTAACTAATGAACTCACGTGAGCTGCTGGAAAATTCACTCTAACAATCTAAAAGGTCTCTTTTTTATAACTCAAATTATTTTTTAAAGTATTAAATAATAATATTCAATGCAAGTGACACTGCATGAAACTTAAGATCAACAACTGTCACTTTTAACTAGTACAATCTACTCTCTGAAGGAATTAATAGACACACCAAGAAGACAAGTATATTTATATACTTTGATTCAGCAGTACTTCTGGAAATCAATTCCAAGGAAATATTCGAAAAGAAAGAAAATGTTGCATACACAAAAGTGTTCATTTCATTGTTATTTTCAATAGGGGGAAAAGGAAACTACCTATACGCCCAAGAGCAGGTAGATGGACTATTTTGCAACCACGGAAAAAGGTTTAAAATGAAGATTAACCTCCTAAGGTCTTCCTGCTTCTACTCCCACCCCCCTCTCCCAGTTGATTTCCACACAGCAGCCAGAACATTTCCCACAAACGTAAGTCAGAACAGGTCTCTCTTCTACTCAAAACCCTCCAGTGGTTTCCCATCTCATTCAAAGTAAAATCCAAAGTTCTGACCATTGCCTAAAAGGCTTTATAGTGGCCTCGGCTACTTCTTTAACCTCAAGCTCTCTCACTTTCCCTCTTGCTTACTGGCCTTCTCCAAAAGGTCAAGGCAAAGACTGAGCAGTCTTTGCACTTAACAGTCCTCTCTGCCTGTAACCTTCTTCCCCAAGAGAGCATATATCCCTCACTCATGTCTTCCCTGACTACCCTTCCTTGCTACTGTTTCTCTTTATCCTCTTACCCTACTTTACTCTTCTGCATACCTCTTATCATCTGACTTATTCTATATTTATCTGGTTATGGCCCACCTCTCCTGATTAGTATATAAGCTCTATGACAGCAAGGACTTTGTTTTAAGGCATTTAAAAAGCACTTGTTAGATTAATACTGGATGTTGATAATTGTACAATAATTATTAACTACATGAAAAACCATGCATATAAACAAGCTTGGAAGAGAACTGGAAAAATGATCTTTGAACATTTTCAAGTGCTGATCATATTGCTAAGGAGTTTGCACAATAAAATCATAAGTCAGTCGTGATTATGATTTTAAGCTGTCAAAAGTGACTATAACAATCTTATTTCCTTCAAAGCCGTTTGTTTAGAATTACTAGTTCAGGGGCTTCCCTGGTGGCGCAGTGGTTGAGAGTCCGCCTGCCGATGCAGGGGACACGGGTTCGTGCCCCGGTCCGGGAAGATCCCACATGCCGCGGAGCGGCTGGGCCCGTGAGCCATGGCAACTGAGCCTGCGCGTCCGGAGCCTGTGCTCCGCAACGGGAGAGGCCACAGCAGTGAGAGGCCCACGTACCGCAAAAAAAAAAAAAAAAAATTTAAAATTACTAGTTCAAAATTATTGGTAAAAGTTATTAATGAGAACTTTTCCACATAAAATTGTAATAACAATCACTCTTAAATCTTGTTTCCAAAGACCCAAAGTTTAGTCTGTAAGGGCAGACACTGTCATTCCTGAGGTCACACAGAAGGTGAACAAAGGTATTTGAACAGTTTTAATATGGAACTGAATAATACTCAGGATTCCAGTTTACATTTAAGACAAGCACCCATGGTTGGTTTCAGAGGGTCCGTGAAACTGAATGTGAAATTTTGTGCATAAATGTCTACTGCTTCTTTCCTGAGGAGAGAGTCTATACGTATATTTCACTATATTCTCAAAGGTGTCAGTGGCCCAAAAAACGTTAATAATTAGTATTTTGTATATTGGAAGTGAAATGCAATCTTCTAATTTGAGCTACCTCTCAAAAAGATAGATGATATGTAAAACTTAGACACATCTTTGTAATCAAACAATTCATTCAAGAAATACCAAGTGCCTACCATGTGCCAGTGGGCATGGTGTGATCCTCAGTACCTTACACCTAAGTATATTTTGTAGTACATAATTCAAAATGCGGAGTAAACAAGATTCACTGAAACACCAGACTAAAAAGAATTTCAACCAACAGAAATATAATTTCAAACAGAAAGTGTTATAGGAAATCATAATAAAGACAGACAGGGGATCAGGGCCTGATTTAGTGCTTATTATGGCAAAATATCACAGGTATCAGTTACATCAAAAGAAAAGAAAAACTACACACACGTGTGCCCACCCCCACACACTCTGACAGGAAACCAAAATAAAGTTTCCAAATCCTGTTTCCAGCAGCATCCCTTCTGAGACTGCCCTTTCAGCATGCTTTTGAAGGTAGCAGCCCCACGTTAAAACTAAGAGCTGATCCTTCATTTTTACTGTGATTAAAAACAGGAAAAATCATCATCTCACACCCAGGAAGCAGAAAACTGTGGCCACCTGTACGACTGTGACCCAATAACCTCCTGCCCTGTTATTCCCTTCCTTCTTAAAACCACCTCCCTTCAAAGCAGTGACAAAACGATCTTCCCTCCCAAAACGGAATACATTAACTCCTCAATGCTAGTTCTTTTTCCAAGAGGTCAAATGGTCCCCTAAACTGGTTCTTAGCCCTGTGAGTTGATGTCTTCCCCTCATCTTTCCCCTATAGCAGTAAATTACACAATTTATCTAAGACACTGTCCTTAACTTCCTGAACGAGGGGGCAAAAGACACTCCTACCAGTCCCCGTTTGAAGGAAGACAAGAAGAATCACACAGTGACCTCTTCCCTAACAAAATTCTGGAAAAAAGCAGAGATCCAAGAAAGGCAACGCTGAAAAAGCGAACACATGGCATGCTACGGAAGACGTGGGGGAGAGAGGGCGGGAAAGGAGCTGAGAGGTGGAGTGGGGTGTAGAGATGTCAGCCCTGTGCACCGGGGGAATGAAGGAAGGAACGGGAGACCCCGAACCCTAACAAGGGAACACAGAAAGGACACCGCTCCCGTCTACCCGCACCTCTCCAAGGAGCCGAGGGAGGACAGAAAATTCACCCAACCCTGCAACCCCCTTCTACGCGTGCCCCCCAAAGGGTGAGCTGCGTTTGAAAGAAGATCTGACCCTAGTCTGGGGACAAGCAAGAAGAAAAAAAATGCAGCGATGTCTAATCTTCTACCTCTCTCAGGCAGCGAGGGGCGAGGGCACTATGTCCGGGGAGATGGCGAGGGAAATGGGCTTGTGCCATGACACCTCAGGGAGTTGGAGGGTGGGGGACACAATGTCCTCTTTCTCTCCCACACCCGGCCCGGGCCCCTCCCGTCCCTCTCCCGCAGGCCCAACCACAGTCGACCGGCTCGGTCCGCGGGCGTGGTTGGCTCTGGCCCCGGGCGGCAGCGGCCGGGCCTCCCCGAGCCCTGGCCCCTCCCGCCGGCCAGGCCCCCGGGCCGCCGCCCCGGACACCGAGGGAACGCGGAGAAAGAAGGGGGAGCCAGGGGACTGACCGGCGACAGGAGCCGCCTCAGCCCGGGCTCGGCCGACCCGCGCCCCCTGCTCCCTCTGGGGCCGGCTCCGGCTCCCCGCCCCTCACTCACCCCCACGGTCCGGCGCCTCCTCCACCTCCTCCTCCTCCTCCTCCCTCCTCTCGGCCGTGGCTCCTGCTCCGGCTCTGCGCGGCGACGGCGGCGGCGGCGGCGGCGGCCTCGAGAGCGGCGGCGGCGGCGCCTCCAGAACGCGCACGCACGCAGCACGCAGGCCACGCCCCCTTAGTTCCGCCCCGCCCCTTCGAGTCAGCAGCGGCGAGGTTTCGGCCCCGCCTTCCCCGCGGCTTTCCGGAGTCCGCTTAAAGGGGCCGCGCTGGAAGGCGGTGGAAGAGCTAAGAACGCAGAGGAAAGAGCGGGGAGTTGCAGCTTTGCCTTGCGTGGGGTGGTGGTGTGGGAGGCTGGAAAGGAAATGAGGAAGGGTCTGAAGATTCAGGAGAATAGAATTTTGGAGGGAATGCAACCATTTGATAAGTACTAATTGAGCATCTAGTAGGTGCTAGGCACTGTCCTAGGTTCAGGAAATGCCGTTGGCAAGCAAAGGCCCCGTGGAGCTTGCATTCTAGTGGGAGAGAGGAGACACAACAAACAAGTAAACAAAAATTTCGGGAAGTGATGTTGTGTGAAGAAATATAAAGCCAGGAATGGGATGACTTTATAGATGGCCAGGTATTGCCCCTCAGAGGAGACCTTGGAGCACATACATGTATGATATGAAGGGGTGAGCCTAGCAAATACCTCGGGAGGAGAGGGGTAGGGGGGTCTTTCCAAGCTGAAAGAACATCAGCCATAAACTCAGAAGTGGGAATAGCCTGGCATGTTGCAGGACCAACAAAAGGCCAGTATGGCTGAGCGTAGTCAGTTAGCCAGAGAGCAGTAGTAGTTAGGCTGAGAGGTGGGGAAGAGGTCAGATCCTATGGCGCCTTATGGGCTGTTAATAAGAGCAACAGAAAGCCATGGGAGGGTGAGCAGAGGAGTGACCGCATCTGATTCACATTTGAAAAAGTTACTCTTGCTAATGTGTGTAAAATACACAACAGGGAAGCACAGATGTCCTCAGGGAGACCAGTAAGGAAGCTGTTTATGGTAGCTTGGACTAGGATGGCAGCAGAAAAGGGGTGAGAAGGGATGTTTCGGGATGTATTCAGATACATATAGATTTGGAATGGATTTGGCAGAGAGTGTGTGAAGGAACAAAAAATCATGAATGATACTTAGGTTCAGGGCGTAAAGGATAGGTTAATGGTGATACTATTTAATGAGATGGGGAAGATTTAAAAAGGAAAAAAATCTGAGGTGGGGGAAATCAGGAATTCTGTTTTGCACATGTTGCATAAGGTGCTTGTTCTACATCCAAGTAGAGATGCAAAACAGTTGGATGGATATATGAGTCTGAACATATGAATTTGGGAGTCATCGGCACATAGATGCTTTTTAAAAGCCTTAGGTCTATGTAAAATCACTTAGGAGGGAGAGTAGCTAGAGGGGAGGAGGAAGGTAAACTTCAACCTTTGGAAATTCTGTAGAAGAGCAGAAGGAGCTACGAGGTAGGAGGAACACCAGGAGAGGGTGGAGTGTTGGAAGATAAGAGAATTGTTTCAGGAAGGTGGGAGTGACCAGTCTTATCAAATACCGTTGAAATAAGTAAGATGAGGACTGAGAGTTTGAACACTGCATTTGACCTGATGAAGGTTGCTGATGTCCTTGACGAAAGCAGTTTCAACAGAGTCATTGGGCAGAAAGTCTGATTAGTGTGAACAAGAGATGGGAGGTGAGGAAGAGAAAGTGTTTATAGCAAGTCTAAACAGCTCTTGAGGAGCTTTGCTGTAAAGAAAGAGGGAGAGAGAGGAGTACTTGGGATTAAGGGAAGGTATTTTAAAGATGGGGGATGTTTCCTTATGTTGGTATTCTGGAATGAACCTTTAGAGAGGTAAAGGTGATGACGCAGAAGATAAGAGGAGACAGCTGGAGAAAGCTTGTCCTCCAGTAGGTGAGAAACGATGAGACCTAGTGTAGAAGTGGAGGAGTTGGCCTTGGATAGGAGCAAGGACAGTATGTTCACACACTCTTTTTGGCGAGGAGGCAAAGTCCGTGGGTGCAAATGCAGGTAGGTCAGGTAGTACATTTGGTAGCCTGTTCAGGCCACTGACGTGCAGGAGGCAGGTGGGAGCTGAAATCCAGCCCCTGTTCTGCCAACCAAGTTTGAGGCCAAATCAACCTGCAGGAAGGAGCACCTTTTCTAATTGCTCCAACTGCAGAGGTGGTGCCTTTTAGCAAATCCTCCACATCTCACACACACACACACACACACACACACACACACACACACACACACACAC
>NW_020838014.1:0-179665 GCF_003676395.1 Aethalodelphis obliquidens | reverse complement strand
CACACACACACACACACACACACACACACACACACACACACACACACTTAGGGCTGTGTGCTTTCTTTTATTCTAAGCAATAGAAAGCTGTGAGTGGGGTGGGGCTGTTGGCTATTTAAGGAGATAGAAGAAGGTGAGAAGGAATTCCCTCAGAGTGGAAGAGTTACTGGAGAAGTGTAGTACGGACAAGGCTGAGGGCCCTCTTGAGTCAGTGGTCCTGCATCTAAAGTGAGACCACTCAGCAAGGTTGTGTGGTTTTTATCCAGCCACATTCCTTTGCTTGTGGGGTTGAAGGAGAGGTGGATTTGGCCAGGGCTGGGTTTTGCTGATGAAAGTCATTAGAGGGGGGAGGGGTACAAGCCAGGGAGTGGTTATAGTGATAAACCTTAGAATCTAAGCTGAGAGGGAAGAGAGGGCAAGTAAAAAAGCGGTGGGGTCAATGGTGTCGTGGTTCTTGTAGGAGAGAAGAGTTCAAGAGGAAGCAGTCAAATAAGTGGGATCAAGGGGACTTTCCAAGGATTGAGCATAGGGAAGGGTGAGTGAGGCAGTTGGGAGAGAGGAAGCGAAGGTATCTGTGAGAAATGAGGATCCAGGCAGGCGCCTCTGAGCAGAGGAAACAGTAGGCTCTCGGGCTCCTGCCTTGTCACAGTTCTTGTGAGCCGCTGATCTGGGGGAGGTTGAGGGAGCCGCCCTAGCTGGGGAGAAACTGAGCCCGATAGAGGATAAGCCAACTCAATACTGCAGGGAAGGGGAAGTTGGAGGACGGGGAATCATGTGGCTTGACAAGGCTTGGGAGAGCCCACTCATGCCCTGCTCTACCCACCTGAGCATTTGTGTAGATGCTTTGTCCTGCCTGGTGTTTGACAGAAACTAAACGACATCTTTCCTCCTTACTTCCCCTTTCCTGCTCTTGGCACTGTCTTTCTCAGTTACTCATCCACCAAAGCTCAGCCACATTTAATCCATCTTCCCCATTCCTGTACCCAATTGGTCCTCAAAGTATATCGATCAGCACCGTCCAACAGAACATTCTGCTGTGATGGTAATGTTTAGCTGTATATTTAATACAATAGTCACATGTGGCTATCAAGCATTGATTGAGGAACTAGATTTTAAATTTTATTTAACTTTAGGGTATTTAAATTAGATTTAAATAGCCACATGTTGCTGGGGGCTACCATATTGGACAGACACGTATAGACCTTTCCTACCCAATGTCTCTTCCATCTGCCCCCTCCTCTCTATCACCATTGCCACTGTCCTAGGTCAGGTACTGATTACCTCTTCTCTAGACTTTTGTTGTAGTTTCCTATTTGGTCTCCTGCTTAGTTGCTTTCCCTTCAATACATTTTGTGTTCTGGCATTTGTCCAGTTATATGTCTCCATTCCCCTTTTCCAGCCTTACCCTGCACTGCCCCTTTACATAATATAGAGTTGGTTCTCAAGCAAAATTGAACTGCTTGCCATAATTTCTACCAACTTTTTACAAAGCAGTCAACGCGTTTGTCTAAATTGTCTTTGCTTGGAACAGAGACAATTGCCTCTAGGCCCCAAATTTGTTGAAATTCTCGAAGGCCTGTCTTGCATAGCAGTTTATATCTGGAAACTTTTCTTTTTTGGCAGGATGGGGGTGGGTGCCGCATGTGACATGTGGGATCTTGGTTCCCGGACCAGGGGTCACACCCGCGTCCCCTGCAGTGGAAGCGTGGAGTCTTAACCACTGGACCGACAGGGAATCCCCCCTGGAAACTTTTCTGATTTTTCATCTCCTCTGAAATACAGTTTCTGTGGGGTTTTTTGTTTGTTTTGGTTTGGGTTTTTTTTGGCTGTGCTGCACGGCTTGTGGAGATCCTAGTTCCCTGACCAGGGATTGAACCTGGACCCCAGCAGTGAAAGCACCGAGTCCTAACCACTGGACTGCCAGGGAATTCCCTACAGTTTCTGTTTTTACATTACCTGTGGCACTTATATGTTGCCTTGTTATGTATTTTATGTATTCATGGCATTTCCGTTACAAAATATTCCTCCTTGCAGATCACTCTAATTGTGTTAGTGCCCCTTCAGTGTCAGTCTTGCACCTTATATATATGAGGTACTCCTCAACTAGCCACTGCATTAAGTTCTACAAGAGAATTTGTGCCTCTCTCTGCCTCCAAGAGTAATATCTCTAACCCTGAAAGAGCATGTCTGTATACCCTGGGAGAAACAAAAAGAAAAAGAAGCAGAAGAAGCCAAGAAGTACTCCTGTTACACTTGAGAATTTCTTCAGTTGGAAGGCCAAGTTTGATGCAGAATTCTTGGAAATTAAAAAGCAATGAATGAAAGAGGAAGAACAAGCAGGAAAAAGTAAAGTGGGAAACAGCCATTTGAAATAGAGCATAATTTTGACACATCTGATATCCGGTTCTTGGAGGATGCTAGAAACAATGTGGAGGTAGATGATTCTTTGTTCCAGGATCTGGAGGAGAGTGAGGGTGATCCAGACTACAGTCCTGCTGACCCTGAGAGTGACTTGACCAACTGATGGGCTACTGCCATCCACAGAGAGGTCTGACTGCCACAGCATCTGTGGCTATGCTGAGAGGGTGGTCATTTTCCTTTCTCTTTTTCTAAGAAAAAATCATTTTCAGGAAAATATTTTTCTGATAGCTTTCATCATTGAACTTAATAAGCTGACCTTAAAATTAAAAACAAAAAACAAAACTAATATGAGATTCCAATTTTTGAAAAGAAGCAACCTGACTATATTTCTTTTCATGTTACCATTTGCTGAGAGTTTCTTCCAAACGCTTCCCAACTTTTACAGGGTACTTTGACAACTCAGTTCTAGCTCATAACCCTAGAGAGCAAGGGCATGCTTAGAACTGGCAGGACCAGCATAGCTACTCCTAGGGTCAATTTATGGAAAAGACCTTTAAGAAGCGTTCAGATGGTGATACAAATCCATAAAAAGAGGTTTCCATCTAATAAGTGTTCAGAATATATATTTTTAGGCCTCGGACTCTTAGAAACCTGTAACCCAAGAATAGAATTACACGTGCCATGCTCTGCAGTGCCAAATATACTTTTCCTGTTGGTGCAGTGGTTTTAAGGATTTGAAGAGCAGTTATAACATTTTACACAAAAAACATAACTCAGATGTATAGGACCTTAACATCTATTTATTCAGCAAACCTTAACCGAGTGCTTGTTACTTGCCAAGCAGTTATGCTTGTTGCCCTGGATACAAAGACAGGAAAGATATGGCCCTTGGCTTCAAGAAGGACACATGGTAAAACTGACCTGATGTTGGTATATAACTTTAAAGTTTTCAAAATATTTCCACAGTACCTAATTTAATCCTACCAACAATGTCATTAAGGTAGGTATCAGGCTTATTTTGCACTAGGGAAAACTTGTTCAGGGGGATTACATGAATTGTACAGAAGCACAGAGCTGTTAACTGGCAAGATCTTGAGCTGGAACCCAGAACTTTTGGTGTCAAAACATTCATTGGATTAGAACATAAGTTCTCTGAGGACAGGCACTTGATCTGTTTTGTTCATTGCTGTATTCCCAGAGCCTAGAAAAGTACCAGGCATATAGTAGGTTCTCAATAAATATTTCAGGAGTGTGTGTGTGTGTGTGTGTGTGTGAGTGTGTGTGTGTGTGTGTGTGTGTGTGTGCGTGTCGTTGAGGGGGGGGAGTGGGTGAGGGAGGGAGAGAGAGTATAGCCAACCATCTAAATCATTAGCATATTTGTATATTTTAGTTATGTGCTAAGCTGATCTTTTCTATATTAGTGCTGTTCAAAGTGTGGTCCACATACTGGTTCTGGTCCATAGCATTGTTTAATACCAATTGCTGTAGTTCGTTGGGGCTGCTATAACAAAATATCACAGACTGGGTAGCTTATAAACAACAGAAATGTATTTCTCACAGTTCTGGAGGCTGAAACTGAGATCACAATGCCAGCATGCTCATGTTCTGGTTAGGGCCTTCTTTCTGATTCGTAGCAGCACCTTCTTGCTGTGTCCTCACCTGGTGAGAGGGGCTAGGGATCTCTCTGGCATGTGTTTTATAAGGGCACTAATCCCATTCATGAGGGCTCTATCCTCATGACATAAGTACCTCCCAGGTGCCCACCTCCTTATATCATCTTCGGGAGTTAGGATTTCAACATATGAATGCGGGTGTGGACACAAACATTCAGACTATAGCCCCAGTTGACCTTAAGATAAGTACAGAAAATGACAGTAAGAATTTAGAATCTTTTGTGGCTACTTATATTGCTGTGACTTACAAGTGAGTCGTCAGTAGACCTGTCTACTTGAGCAGGGCATAGACCAGTGCAGGTGTTGCCCAGCTTGTATAGTGAGTCACATGAGGTATAAGGTGTATAGTAGTCAGACAACATCTAATTTTTTTTAACCTTTTGACCCCCTTCACCCATTTCTCTCACCCCCTCCATCTCCCAAATCTGGCAATCACCAATCTGTTCTAGATATCTATGAGCTTGTTTGTTTTTTTAGATTCCAAGTATAAGAGAGATCATACAGTATTTGCCTTTCCCTCACATATCTCACATAGCATAATGCCCTCAAGGTCCATCCACATGTCACAAATGGCAAGATTTCCTTTTTATAGCTGAATAATGTTCCATTTTATATACATACACCAGATTTTCTTTATCGATTCATCCATCAGTGGACACTTAGGATGCTTCCATGTCTTGGCTATTGTAAATAATGCTGCAACAAACATGGGGGTGCATAAATATTTTCAAGTTAGTTTTTCATTTTCTTCAGATAAATATCAAGAAGTGGAATTGCTGGATCATATGGTAGTTCTATTTTTAATTTTTTGAGGAACCTCCATACCGTTTTCCATAGTGGCTTCACCAATTTATAACCCTACCAACTGTGCATGAGGGTTCCCTTTTCTCCACAACACTTGTTATTTGTTGTCTTTAATAGCTATTCTAACAGGTGTGAGGTGATAGCTCATTGTAGTTTTGATTTGCTTAATTACTGTTGTTGAACACCTTTTCATGTTTGTGTTGGCCATCTGTATATCTTTGGGAAAATATCTATTCAGATCTTCCACCCATTTTTTATTCAGGTTGTTGGTTTTTTGCTATTGTTTGAGTTCTTTATATATTTTAGATACTAACCCCTTACCAGATATATAATTTGCAAATATTTTCTTCCATTCAATGAGTTCCCTTTTTATTTTGTTGAAGGATTGGTTCTTCTTCGAATGTTTGGTAGAATTCACCAGTGAAGCCATCTGGTCCTGGACTTTTGTTTGTTGGAGGCTTTTGATTACTGATTTGATTTCATTACTGGTAATTGGTCTGTTCAGATTTTCTGTTTCTTCATGATTCAGTCTTGGTAGGTTGCGTTTCTAGGAATTTAATCATCTAAATTAATACTAACCACTTTGGCTATTTGCCACCCACCTTCTTTTCCGCCTGGATATTCCTTACTTTTTCAGAAAGAAAGCACTTCATGCCTTTGGAGTGAAAGGGTCAGCAACAGATTGGAAATTTTTTAAAAACTTCTTTTTCACCACAGAAGCTGTATCTACCGATCTTATGCTGTGGAGGCATTATTGCTCAGTAATTAAGCATATGGTCTTTGGAGTGAGACTATGTAGGTTTATTTTTAAATTTTTTATTATTATTAGTTTTTAATGCCTAACTTACATTTTTACTTTTTATTTTTCTGGCTGTGTTGGGTCTGTTGCTGTGCGCGGGCATTCTCTAGTTGCAGCGAGTGGGGGCTACTCTTTGTTGCAGTGCACGGTCTTCTCATTGCGTTGGCTTCTCTTGTTGCGGAGCACAGGCTCTAGGCATGCGGGCTTCAGTAGTTGTGGCACGTGGGCTCAGTAGTTGTGGCTCGCGGGACCTAGAGTGCATGCTCAGTAGTTGTGGCAAACGGGCTTAGTTGCTCCACGGCATGTGGGATCTTCCCGGACCAGGGTTCGAACCCATGTCTCCTGCACTGGCAGGTGGATTCTTAACCACTGCGTCACCAGGGAAGTCCTATATAGGTTTAAATGCAGATTTAGCCACTTACCAACTGTGCCACCTTGGGCAAACTACTTAACCCCTTTCAGCCTCAGTGTTCTTTTTTGTGATATCGTACTACTAAAAGTACAAAATATCATAGGGTTTTGGTAAAAATTTTAGCAATCAGGCATATAAAATACTGTTTTTAGGGCTTCCCTGGTGGCGCAGTGGTTGAGAGTCCACCTGCCGATGCAGGGGACACGGGTTCGTGCCCCGGTCCAGGAAGATCCTACATGCCGCAGAGCGGCTGGGCCCGTGAGCCATGGCCACTGAGCCTGCGCGTCCGGAGCCTGTGCTCCACAACGGGAGAGGCCATAACAGTAGAGGCCCGCATACTGCAAAAAGAAAAAATACTGTTTTTAGAACCTGGCACATAATGGCAAAATGTTGGTTTTATGTTATCATAAATATTATCTATCATTATTATTTTATTTTAAGTTCATAAAAATTCATGCTGTTTAAAAGATTAAAAAAAATCTTGACTATAGAGGTAACTCTGTAACCATCCAAGCCTGTAAATGGATGGTCACTTTTCAATTATCCACATTATTGAAAGATAATAAAGATAAGCTAATTCAAAAGTCCTTTATTTTTTTTAATGCATTGTGTGATCTAGGGACAATATATTTGTCTTCTAAGTGGCCATTAAAAACAGTTTCTATTTCCAAGGAGAACTTTTTTTTTTTTTTTTTTTGGCTGCACAGCGTGCGGGATCTTAGTTCCCTGACCAGGGATCAAACCTGTGCCCCCTGCAGTGGAAGCCTGGAGTCTTAACCACTGGACCGCCAGGGAAGTCCCTGCATGATGTACATTAGAGTGGAGAGTACACACACTGATAAACATGAGTGCTTGTTTGGTGGTGTGTAGATTGCCTATTTATATGTTTTATACAGCAGACTTTATATGCAAGGTCCCTTTCTGCTAAGCCAGCTCATTCTTTTCCATTTCTTTCTGTGAACATTGTCATTTGGGAGGAAGCAGCTACTCAGCCATGCAGCTCTGAAACTCCAAGAAAGAATCAAAGATTTCTGCAGCAAGGAAGTTGGATAAGGATGAGTACCAGGGAGAAAACTTCTGGCCACTGAAGAGAGAGCTCAATATAGGCAGGAGGCCAGAATGTGCCAACAGTAAGCAAAGTCTTCTCTTATCAAAAGAGAAAAGCTTGCACTTAACTGCCGTATCAAGGATAAGACTGGCCCCAGACCAACCCAGCCTTCAATAAATGGAGGGTAAAGGAATCCAAGAGGGCTTGCTCTAACTTTGTGGCTATGAGTTAACATCATTTCCTATTCTGTAACAAAACTCAAGCATATGTAAACCACAAATTAAGCAACCCGCATAGATACAGACATATGTATGCATTTTTAGAAGGCAGAATAGTGTGGTTAGGGTTGCTAGGTTTAGCAAATAAAAATACAAGATGTCCAGTTAAATCTGAATTTCAGATAAACAATGAATATATTTTTAGTATAAATATGTTCCACACAATACTTGGGCTTTGTTTATCTGAAATTCAGACTTAACTTGGCATCCTGTATTTTATCTGGCAACCCTAAGTGTGATTAAACATGTAGGCTCTGGAGTCACACAGTGTGACTTCAAATTCTGACCCTGCCACTGTGGGACCTTAGACGTATTAGTTAACCCGTTGGAGCCTCAGTTTCTGTATATGTAAAATGAGGATAGCATTTACCTCATAGAGTTGTTGTGAAGATTGAATCATACATAAAATTTATAATGGTAACTAACATATAGTGAATGCTGAAAAAATACTAGTTGTCTGTATAGGAAAGGTAAATGGTTATTTGATAACCAAACATCTTCAAAAACCTGGCATTATGATTTCAAGTACCTTTTAAAATATTTATTTATTTATTTATAGCTGTGCTGGGTCTTTTTTGCTTTCTCTAGTTGCGGCTAGCGGAGCTACTCTTCGTTGCGGTGCGCGGGCGTCTCATTGTGGTGGCTTCTCTTGTTGTGGAGCATAGGCTCTAGGTGTGCAGGCTTCAGTAGTTGTGGCGTGTGGGCTCAGTAGTTGTGGCTTGCGGGCTCAGTAGTTGTGGCGCACAGGCTTTTTTGCTCCGCGGCATGTGGGATTTTCCCGGACCAGGGCTCGAACCCGCGTCCCCTGCATTGGCAGGGGGATTCCTAACCACTGCTCCACCAGGGAAGTCCTCAAGTGCCTTTTAAAAAAAAAAATTTAGGCAGAGATTTTTTTTCCCCCTATTTTCATTCTACTTTCAATTTTGTTTACAACAAATTAATACAACTTTTAGACCCATTATCTATGGCATAAAGGAACACACAACCAGCGTCTTACAGTATCATCAGGCTTTCTGTTCCTTCCCTTGATGCATAACGCTTGGACCCAATCTTGGAGATGTCCTAAGCTCCAAATTTCCAGTGAGAAATTTGTGTAAATCTTTATAAAGTATTACTTGAGTATTTACTAGATGGGTATTTACCCAGAAGCCAATGTCAGCTCTAGAATGGGGTTTCATCAGAATGGTACATACTCTTAAGTAACATACATGTCCATGCTCTGTATGTTACATAAGAGCAACTACTTTATACAGAGAGTTCCACTTCTTACACATAGGATTTTATTAGCACAAAGTTAAAAAATCAGACAAGAGAAAACATGGTGAAATGTGAAGAACAGTAGACCTGGAATCCAAAATTCTGGTTCTACCATTCAGCAAAAGCCACCTAATATTTTTAAACATTTGCTTCCGCATTTATGAAATGAAAATATCATTAAAGGGCAAGAATTAAGTCAAATGAGCTAGTATAATGAACAATCAGTACTGGGAACAAAATAAGTACTTGGTAAATATTTGTTAACATGAATCTGCTTATTCACTAGAAAGAAGACTATATCCCAGAGCAGCCTCACAGAAAGATTAAAGCCTGGGGTACGTGCTACTTTATATGGCTAAGCTAAAACAGTAACTCCTTACTCTGTCTCTGTCTGCTTCTGGATGAGAACCAATTATTTCCAAACAGTGATACAACCTAAGGGGAATTCAAGAAAGGACTCCATCTTCCCCATCTCCAGTGACTTGTATGTCTGTGTGTGTGTGTGTGTGTGTGTGTGTGTGTGTGTGTGTGTGTATGTTGGTGGCAGGCAGTGGTGAGATAGAAGAGAGGCCAGAAAAGGAGTTGGAAATTTCCTTTCCATTTTCATAATTAGTTGAGCCAGATCCTAAACTGTGTGTGTAAAAAACATAACTTTGAGGCCAGAAAGTGGAAAACACTTCTAGTACATTTAAAATATTAATTTTGAGTTGAGGGAGCAAATCCCAAATTCAAACCAGATTCAGAAATTATGACCTCAGCTTTTCCAGAGTTTATACTGATTAGGCTTGTTACAGATTAACCAGAGGTAGACTGTATTAAGGGGAAAACATAGGAGAAAAAAATAGAATTCATGAGATTACTCAAACTCATAGAATGAAATTTCCTGTCTTAGTGCTTGTTGCTAATAAATGAGATTCAAGCAAAGGAGTGTAGTATTTTCTAAGGAGGACTGAAGGGGTGAGGTTTAGGGTTTTGCCAAGGGGATTACCAAGGCTGTCAGTTGTTTGGGGCTGGAAGGTCATGGGGAATGCATAGTTGTGCAGGGTAATACAGAGATGATGGTAAACTAGGGAAAGAGAGCTGGTAGTTGTAGAATGAGCCATATATGACTCTTGAAAATCAGTTAATTACCATTTATATACTGAGTATCAACTATGTACTCAAGAGCTTAATAAACATTCAGGGGATCCAATGGCACAGAAAGCAGAGCATCAGCACCCAGTATGCCTAGTTTAGGGGAAAGTAGCCTATGAGCCTAGGGAAACAGAAGAAAAAGATAAATGGAAAGCCCTGGAACCAGAGGGTTAAGAGATCTTGAATCACTAACAATTTGAATTTCAAAAGTAAAGGCTAGATTCTGAAACAAAGCATAGAAATAGATTTCCTACCAAAGAGGAACACTCTTGACAAAAAAAGATTCATTAAGGGTAAGATATGCTGGGGACATGATTAAAGGCCTCGGCCTGGGCTTTGAACTTGGCAATGGATAGAGGGGAAGGATTTCTCAAGCCCTTCCCTTGTCTCTTGCAGAACCGAGGTGCATGGTGTAAAGGAAGAAAAGCCAGGGCATGTGCATCACTGGACAGGCACCTGAAATGCATCATAATCTTCCTGCTGGGAGCCCTAGGGTTTCTCACCTCCCCTCTCTTCACCCTTTGAGCCATAATTGCCGAAATGGACAGATTATCACAATTTCAGCCTATGCAACTATCTCACTAATGCTCATTTGCTGACTTTAAGGAGTTCCAGAACCAATTTGTGTGATCTTACAATCAGCTCAGGTTTATCACTGAAAGAAAGCACTGTAAGTCTTGGTAGAGAGGTCAGCTTTGCAGAACGCAGATCTACTGATAGGAAAATGAATTCAAATGAATTATTGCAGCATTGTAAGGCGTCAAAGTTCCCCAACACCATTAAACACAGAAATGTTAGATGCTCCCTGTCCTGATGAGCTGCCTTTTGTCCAATACCTGTCTTGCAAACTACATTCAAGTATGCTTTTGTTCTCTCTTCAAATTTCACAGGTTCCTCTGCTCTGCCTAAAAAGGAAAACGCATCTCTTCAAGCTGTTACAATAAAACTATTGGCAGCGTGTAAAGTGAGAACAGATCCTTGCCTTAATTTATTGCACCATGCAGATTTATTACACATCAGGGTAATAATAACAATACCTAACAACACTGTGACTTGCTGCCTGATAATCTCTTCCCCTGCTCCAGTAGGAGTGCGGTGGAGGGAGCTTGGAGGGCCCCCATAGACTCCCTGTATGGTGCTAAGCGCTGCTGGGCACACTCTTGGCTCAGTGCCAAGAGATGATGTGGTACTAGTGGGCCGCGCAGTGCCAAGATGTAATGCAGACCTGGCGGGGGGACGCAGTGTTTGGACAGAAAACACTGAAATCCATCTGCCGGGTCTAGAGAGGAGTGCTTCCACAATTGCTCATTGCTGGGAGAATAAGCATTCTCCTTCTTCCCATAAGAGATTCCTCTACCTGAAGTATAATGAGAACACAGTTTGAGAATCGTAGAGGTGAGGGAGTCCTGCACAGGGCATTTGACCAGCCTTTAGGCAGCACCACACTTAAAAGAGTCTGGGACCTTCAAAGTGAAATCTGCTCAGAGTTTCTGAGGAGCAACTAACAAAATGCGAGGTTAAAGATAGTCACCCCTCAGGCCCAGGGTCTCCTTCAGGACGCCAGTGTCACTTCCGGGCTGCTTCTCTGTCCCTTCCTCGTGGCTTCTGAGTCCTGGGGTGCCCCGTCAGTCTTGGCTGCTTCCAGGGAAACTGTTCTGATGCACGTGGGCACTCAGCTTGCCCATGGCGACAGTGACATCCTCACAGAAGACAGCATGCATCAGACGTGCCCTCCTGCTGTGCTGCTCACTCTGGAAGCCTCTCATTAGGGTTTCTAAGTTTTAAGATAATAGGAACTTAATGGGGATTATTTTGATTTTCTCTCACCAGGGCTTTGTATCCAAAGCCCTGCTGCCCGCAGCTGCACTGCTTGAGCAAACTGCCTTGTGAGCAAGCAAAAGCCGTGGCCCAGGAGACTGCTGACGTGACCTCAGAAACACACAGTCTAATCCTATTGCCCAATTTTCTTTTCTCTTATGCCAAGAATTTTGCCTGTCATAGCATTTGGATTTCTGGCCACCTTGGTGACCACGTTGGACCCTCCTTCTTCCCCCAACCAAGTTTTAGAGAGAAACATCTTTAACAGATAATCAATGACCGATCAATTAATTCTAAGCATTTGGGAGGTTCAGGCTGCTGCTCCTCTCCTCTTTACCACGTTTTATAAAAATTAAGAAATTAGTCTGGCCACAATCCATTACCTGATTGTACTCTAAGACAAAGATTTACCTTCCAAGGGTAGTTTCAAGACTGGAATGATTGGAAAATTATGTATGATTAACCCTCACAGGAATCAAATGACCTCAGTAAATATCTTTTGAGACCATTAGGCCCTGGGGATCCAAAGACATTATCCCTGTCTTCTCTCCAAAGCTTTGATTTTCTTCTCGATAAACAAACCTAAGTTTTGTTGTTTGTTTTTTTGTTTTGTTTTGTTTGTTTGTTTTTTAACTGTTAAGTGGCGGTCAGTGGGGTAAATTAGCCCTTGGGGGTTTGCATCCTGCCAAAATAATGGCAAAACACAAAGATGGGCAAACCACCATCTTTAGTGGAATGACTGTGCCCAACAGTTCACAGGGTAGGCTGGCTGGGTTTGGACATCCCCTTCCTCTGTTGGCTGTTAGCAATTAGGAGCACTCAGCAAATCCTGAATCTTGAAAATCACTTCAGTCCTGGGGTTGCTTATTCCTGGCAGGTAAGAAACCATGTCAATCTTCTGTCTGAGGTTCAGTGTAGTATTATGACTACCAACTTGAATTTTGCAGTAGGTCTTCACCTCACAACTAACCCCAAAGCAATCTAATAGTATGGAAACCGGAGAGTCAGAGAGGTTGATGGGTCATAGAAATGGAGAGAACATGGCCCTGGGTATGTTCAGACATGAGACGGGCTTAGACGTTTCAAAGAACATTGCTGATCTTTTTTGATGGAGGGCCCAAGAGTATTTTAACTGAACAATTGTTTTGAGGATGAATTTGTAAGACAGGCAATTCACCGTCCAGCCATTTTGTGGGATGGTTGTCAATGGGTTGGCCCAAAGGGAGGAAGAAGGAAAAGGGCACCAAAGAAGGCAAATGACGAGGCAAGATGGGAAGTAGGTAGAAATTGTCACATGGTAAACAAATGAAACTATCAAAATTGTCAGAAAGTGGAGACTCGTTTTTATTTATTTTAGTGATGATTATTTTTTTCACTTTTGTTTTGAAGGCTATAAGCTAAACTGTGGACATCCTGGCCACCAGGGATTGATTTCAAGTAGAACCAGCATGTAATAGGGACCCTGAGAAGAATTTGGATCAAAGCGTGGTGGTGAAGGGGGCACACGTAGGAGATGAGAATGAGGCAGAGGGTTCAGCTCCACAAGAAACTGTCTGTCGACTCCACAGGGTGCCTGTGTTACTGACAGCATGTAGGAGTGCAGACGGTGTGCAGAAACTCGGCTCGACAGCCCCTGATGTGGCCTGATAGGGCAGTTACATGGTGGGGCACCAGGCACAGACCTGTTTGCTACCTCTGTCAGCCTGTAGGTGCTGACTTTGCTGATAGAGTCTCCACCGCAGCCCCGGGGCCTCTTCCCACTTCCTCCTCTTCTGGCTGCTCTTCTGTCAGAGAAGCCAAGGCCCACTCTAGCCTGCTTTGCATCTCTTACATCAGAGGTTTGGGATGGCAAGTTGCACATGATCACTGCAATCTTTTCCTTTTGTGCTCTTGACATTTGAACAGAGAGGCAAAGAGTAAGTGGCCTAGGAGCAAATAAATGTCTACATTTCCAAAATGAGTCTGAAATGAAGCTCATCTGAAAATGTAGGGGGAGGCAAAGACAGCTGTCAGGGCAGAAGCTGAACAGGATCTCATAGACTCTCAATCTTAGAAATTTTACTTGTTTTGTTGGAAAGAGAAAAAAGAAAACCAAAAAGTTAGATACTAGCCCCTTTGCGTGGCATGGTATGAAGAAGAATCTAAAAGATGTTCAACTATTTTTTAAATTGCAGTCCTGAGCAGTTCAACTGGGAGGAGTGGTTTTGTATTCCAACACAACTCTTTTTTTTTTGCGGTACGCGGGCCTCTCACTGCTGTGGCCTCTCCCGTTGTGGAGCACAGTCTCCTGACGCGCAGGCTGAGCGGCCATGGCTCACGGGCCCAGCCACTCCACGGCATGTGGGATCTTCCCTGACCGGGGCACGAGCCCGTGTCCCCTGCATCGGCAGGTGAACTCTCAACCACTGCACCACCAGGGAAGCCCCTCCAACACAACTCTTCATGCCTCAGACTTGGAAGGAGAAATGTAAAAGTATTTTGCAAAGGAAAAAATAAAATAATTCTTACCGAAAAATTTCTACCACGGCAAAAATTAAAGTTCAGTCTACAAGCCAAGGGAACATGCTGTCAAAGCTTCACTGCATCCCAGCTGACACCCTACTGCTTGACTCAGCTCTGCCTAATTCTGGCACCTTTCATCTCAGAAAACACAGCAAATACTAATTACTTTTCACAGCATTCTGAAGTCGGTTGAGTCATTCAAACTTGTAGTGATGACAACTTGGGCAGTAGGTAGCAATTTTCCTTTGTTGTCATTACCCTTCCCACATGCTGGAAAACTGAGGCATGGAAGGCTTCAAGTTTCTGGACCTCATCAGTGGTGTTCCAGGAACCAAGCCTTGAGGACTTCCGCCATCTCTAGGAAGTGGCTTTTTGATTCAGCAGTGGTACTTTCCAATGTCAGCACTTGTGTGTGTCAGCAGCTAAGATGACTCCTGTCCAAGGGGCCCCAGATTCTTGGCCTCTGCTTCATCTTAGAAAAGTTCTCTGGCAGTTGAAGAAAACAGAGTGGGTGGGGAATTACAGCGAAGCCTTGGTGAGTTTGATGGTTGGGTGCTTGAATGGATGTTAGCAGGGAAGAGAAGGGCTCTGTGACTATGAATTGGTATAACTGGAGGGGATTGGACTGGACACTCAGCTTTGTCCTTAGAACTCCGATAAGAACCTGGCAGGACTTGTACTACCTCCTCTATTGAAGCATCTCAATGCTGTGGCCACTTGTCTTGCCCCCTTGGGTGTTGCATGCATCCTGTAAACTCTGGAAAGGGGCCATATTGGGATGGATTTGCTTGAGGCCTTATTTGTTTCCACTTTCAATAGCGATCAACAGGACACTTACTCCTTGGTTGACCGAGGCAGTCTTAGAGTCGCTAGATCTTTCAGTATCAGCTGGACTTTGATCATTGTTCTAAAGTGCTAGAGGAGAAAAATGGGCAATTTCCACTGGGTAGAAAAGATTAGACCAATCTTTTCTTGATGGGTGATTGTTTCTTCCCGTCTTCATGATCCCTTGCCTCAAAAAATTGGGAGAAAAATAAACGGACACATCATTTGATGAATGCCCCCTTCCCACAGAGTAGTCCAACTCTGTATCTCAGCAGGAAAGGGGGAAAGAGGAAGCAGGAGCTGACATTTGAGTGCCTTCTTTATACTGGTCACTTTAATTTAATTTAGTCCTCCCTCACAAGACCCTACTCTATAGGTATTATCTTCATTTTTAGAAACGGCTCCCTTAGGCTCTCACAGTTAGGAAGCTAGGAGGCCAAAATGGAAAACCCAGGACTTCCTAACTCCACATTCTTTCTATGAGTATTGTTTTCATGCTGAAGTGCCCATTTTTTTTTGTTTTTGTTTTTTTTGCAGTACGCGGGCCTCTCACTGTTGTAGCCTCTCCCGTTGTGGAGCACAGGCTCCGGACGCGCAGGCTCAGCGGCCATGGCTCACGGGGCCCAGCCGCTCCGCGGCACATTGGATCCTCCCAGACCGGGGCACAAACCCGTGTCCCCTGCATCGGCAGGCGGACTCTCAACCACTGCGCCACCAGGGAAGCCCTGAAGTGCCCCTTTTGAATGAAGGCTGACTTGATCTTGAACTCAGCCTATGGGAGGAAAAGGACAGTAGTTGGGTACTGACTGTCTTCTTATATAACATGATTATCAGAACATCCTTAATGATAGGAAGTGTCAGGATGTCAGTCTTGTTTCAAAATCCTATTTGGCTGAAGGCTGATTCATTGAATGAATACCTTTCTTTCCAGGGTGTGGGGTACAGTTCCTTGCAAAAGGTGATTGGCCTATGGAGGGAGAGACTCTATGACTTTGTTGAAAAATTCAATTAGAGTTTATCCTTAATCACTTGTCAGTAAATTTAAGGATACCTTAAACTAGAAAGACCTTCAAAATCATACTGCTCTTACCCTTGTCATAAAAGTAATTATAGCCAAATTTATTGAGGGCTTATTATGTACCAGGAACTGTTCTTTAGGCTTTACATATGTTATTTAATCCTCCAACAATCCTTTGAGGAAGGTATTATTATTTTCTCCATTTGACAGATGAAAGGCACAGAGAGGTTAAGTAACGTGCCCAAGGTTACACAGGAAAGAAGTGGCACAGCTGGGATTTGAACTTCCAAACATGGGCACCTATCAAGTACACTTTTTGCTGCTTGTCATCAGGGAAGATTGTACATAGATAAGGGTCAGTTCTGTACTTGGAAAAGAGTCTTTTCTCATTTTCTGTTTCTAGAGGAAAAGGAACCTTCTGCCACATGAAGCGCTAGGTCCCTCTACCCACATTCATGTTAACCTGCTGGAGAAGCCTGCTGAGTTCAGCTCCTCACCTTTCATTGCAGAGCTTGGCTCCTATTTTTCTTCTCCTCAGCTGGTCTTCAGCATCTTCCTGATGTGATGGGAGTGAGGGGCGACTGCAGACGAGGATCTTCTTTCTCAGCTGTGGGTTACCACCCTCTGATGTGGTCATTGTCCTGGACACCCACAGGCAGTAAAAAGTGGCCGACATCCCACTCCTTGGACGTGAAGGATCCCACCATCATCGTGGGCCTCAGCAGAGAGAGATCGGCAGTTTACCCGCACTGAACATTGTGGGTGAGGTTCACGAACACGTCCTCATGTTGTCTAAATATAAGCACGTGGACCTCACTGGGGAGAGAACAGGTCTTCAAAGAAAGGTGTTGGGGATCCCACCCCTGCTGCTGTGGAGAGGGAGTGAGGGGGACTGCAGCGGCCTCAGCTCTGATTCTGACTACTGAAATTCATACCCGCCTCCCCTTTCCCGTGTAAACCAGGATTGTAAAATTACTCACTCCACTCAGATGTGTAAAGAAAACACAGTTTCTTTTTTCTCTAAGTCACTCTGCTCTCCCTGTGAGCCTCCACTTGCTGGGTAGCAAGAGGGAAAAAACTAACTTTAGTTCCATAAGTTTTAAAGTTTCGTCATTCAATTATTGAAACACTTTCTTTAGGCTTAACTCTGTGTCTTTGGGTTAAGGCTCTGTCTTTCAGATTCTTCTCTTCTGCTTGCTTCTCTGTAAATGGTACTACTCATGCTTCTGAGACCAGGCCCCTGACTCCCTCCCCACATTGCTATGCTTTCTTAAACATGGTGCCTTAACAAAGGCATTTACAGGAAAGGGAAACAGCTCTCCTGCCCTGGATGTTCTTTTAATTTATTTCATTCTCTTCAGGCAGAGACCTGGAGAGGAGGGAGAGGAGGGGACAGGGGGACCCGGGCCTGGCGTGCGGCCATCCACTCCGTCTCCTTCTAGCATCAGGCTGCACGGGGAGGCCCGCTAACCTTTATCGCAAGCAGAAGAGTATTTTCTTTATACTAAGGGGGAAACACTAAACTGCTTGTTTCTTGAGCTTCTAAAGAGTATATATCCAATTCATTTTTCCAAGCTTGCTGCAAGTGACTGTCCTGACCTGCCTGAGGCATTACACCTCCAGGCTAGGACCCTGAGATGTGGGCTGCAAGAAGAGAGATTTTGAGAGGAATTGAAATACAGTCTTTCCTCAATAACAACAGGGGATTTGTTCCAGGACCCCCTACGGATACCAAACTCCAGGGATGCTCAAGTCCTGTATATAAAATGGTGTCATATTTGCATAAAACCTATGCACCTCCTCCTGTATACTTTAAATCATCCCTAGATTTCTTAATACCTAGTACAATGTAAACGCTATGTAAACAGTTGCCAGGGCTGCAAACTCGTTTTTGCTTTTTGGAACTTTCTGTTTGTTTGGTTCTTCCTGAATATTTTCCATCCACGGTTGGTTGTATGCCTGAATGTGGAAGTTGCGGATATGGAGGACTTACTGTACTGTGTTTACTGAATATTGTCCCCGTTAAATCGACGTAGGCTTGGGCTGGCTGAAGGGGAGGCGGGATTCTGGAATGCTTTTAAAAGCGCTCCTCAGAGGAGAGGCAGTGTGGTGCAGTGCTTAGAAGCATGGCTTCGGGATCCAGACTGGGCTCTGCTCTTTCCTTGTGATTTGGACAACTTTATTTATACGTAAACTCAATTTCTCCATCCTTAAAATGGGATAAGGGTAGTATCCACCTCCTAGAGTGATGACAAAGTTTAAATCTGTTAACATATATAAAGAACTTAAACTTTGGACTATCTCATAAACACTCAACCGATGTTAGCTATTTGTTTATTTTATTTTTTAATTATTTTGCCACGCCACTCGATTTGTGGGATCTTAGTTCCCCGACCAGGGATTGAACCCAGGCCCAGCAGTGAAAGCGCCGAGTCCTAACCACTAGACTGCCAGGGAACTCCCTGATGTTAGCTATTTAGATTCCGAACACATATAACATTGGATTTTAAGCCTTAGAAGCTCCTTATGTATGATATAGGGGGAAAAGCATGGATTTTCGAAATAGACAGCCTAAGTTATATGATGTTGCACAAGTTATATGGCTACCGTGAGGCTGGGTCTGAAGGACGAGGATGACAGTATCATAGGAGAGCTGTCAGAATTAAATACTGAAATACTGTGTGTGAAACACTCAGCAAAAAGTTAAGCAGATAGTTGAGGCTCAACCAATGTTTCTTCCCTTTTCTCCTTAGGTCAGTAACATGCTCTTTTATAATTGTTTACTGTTATATCCTTAACAAGGAATCTTAAGCTTTTATAATTCCCTAACTGGCTAGTACACAGGAGAAGCCCAACAGATTCACTGACAGATGAAAATAAGCCTCCAAATCTGGAGCTCAAGACCCAGAACTTCTCCCTGTCAAATGCAGCTGGTCAGAGGACAGTTTCTGTCTTCTGCTTTTCAGATCTTATAAGGTAGATATACGTATTTCTCCCTTCTCTTTATTACAGTTTCACTGAGGTCCGCTGGAGGCATTTGCATCTGCTCTCCTCATATTGCTCAACCCACACTTGGAGAGGATTGTGTTTGCATAAATACTAGCAGATGAATTTTTTAAATATCCCCTTTTCTCTCCTGGCACTCTGTGAGAGAAATGAGCAAATATAAACAGAAGAGTATCAGACTAGAAATATAGCAGATGGGTTCCTACTGGGGATCTGGACTTTCCTGGAGTTTACACATTTGGGAGATACAGGATTATGACAAAAACCACTTGTAATGCTCTTGCTTTTTGTTTCTTGAATACAATATTAATTGCTTAATATTAATGCACACTTAATTAACTGGGCTTAATGTACACTTTCCCCCTGACTTTTCCCTTTGGGGAACAAGCCGGATGCTGTAAACACTCTCTGTAGGAGGGATTCTCTTTGTAAGCCTAGCATAAATCCAACTTGATTGAGGAATCAAGGAGACAAGGAAAGAAAGTTTATCTTCAGTCCACGATGGAAGGGCAGGGGAAAAAAGGAAACACTTCATTTCCCATGTCAAATGGCCTCATGCTTGTGACCAAGAGTTTACCACGGGCATTAAAAAATGGAAACAGATTGCACAGGCTTTCTGACCAATCCTGATTTGGGCCACCTCAGTTTAGACTACACATCCTGAGAAACACATCTATATCCGGGGAGTTGATCATGAGCCATCCTTAACTGCAGCCTACACCTTTGGCCCATACTTGATTAGATATTATTTTCATTCATTCATTCAACAAATTTTATTGAGCATCTATTATTGACTAAGCACTGCATTATGGGTGGGAATATAGCAATGAAGAAAATAAGTATAGTCCCCTACTTCACAAAATTCAAGTCTAGTGGGAACACAGACATTTTTCTTATGATAAAGTCATTCTATTACACAGGTATTAAAGAGCACAGTAAATCAATAGTTTCTATTCGGTAATATGTCCCAAGGACTGGCCTTGGAGAAAATGGGAGGTGGAAGCTCCCTGTGGCCTTCTGTTGTCAGAACCTCCATGGGGTCTCTAAGACCACCCCATGAAAGAGCTCCTTACACACTGTTGGACCCCTAGTCTTAGGATCTCTCAAGAGAATGCTGTGAATGACTTCTGGATCTCAGAGAAAGCCCCACCTTTAATCAATAAGTATCAGCTCATTTTTAATTACAAGCATGTTTATCAATAGATACGCAAGGCTGGGCTTCCCTGGTGGCCCAGTGGTTAAGAACCTGCCTGCCAAGGCAGGGGACACGGGTTCAAGCCTTGGTCTGGGAGGATCCCACATGCCGGGAGCAACTACGTCTGTGTGCCACAACTGCTGAGCCTGTGCTCTACAGCCCACGTGCCACAACTGCTGAGACCGCGAGCCACAACTACTGAAGCCCACGTGCCTAGAGCCCGTGCTCCGCAACAAGAGAAGCCACCGCAATGAGAAACCCACGCAATGAAGAGTGGCCCCCACTTGCCGCAACTGGAGAAAGCCTGCACACAGCAACGAAGACCCAACACAGCCAAAAATAAATAAATAAATAAATATATATTTAAAAAATAGATAAGCCAGGCTAAGCAAAGGAGGCAGCATGATGTAGGGCAAAGACCACAGGCTTTGAAATCAGCCCTGGGTTCTAATCCTGACTCAAACATTTATTAGCCATGTCCCCTTAGGTGACTTATTTTTCTTTTCTATGGTCTAAGGACCTCATATACGAAATAAGGAAAAGAGCACTTGACTCTGGATTGTTGAGTTTCTTAAATGAAATAATCACTAAAAAGTACCTGGCATGAAGCACATTCTCCTCCATTATGCTCAGGAACGGTGTTCTATATGATGCAGGACTTGCCTTTGAAAGAAAACAGCGTTTTCATGCAATGTTTAAAGGCAACCATGCAACTGTGAGCTATTTGGTAAATGATAAATTATACCCGTAGCTGACTCTACCTGTCCTGACTAGTGCCAGCTCTTTCTGCTTCTGCTGCCCTAGTTCTGCAGCTCAAAACATCTCTCTCCAGCAAGAGACCCAACCAGGGAAGCCCACAAGAAATCAAAATGCTCCGCTAGGAAATCAGAAGAAGAAGAAGATGCTTTATAAATGTTTTCAAAGGAGAGCCTCAGCCTTGTCACACTGAGTGTAGCCCCTGTCCTTCATTTTACTGTTCTTTTCACTCACTGAAAATATTATCTGTTGTCTTCAGGATGCTTGAAAAAGTGGGGCTGGAGATGGAAATGTGGGCCACATGTGGCAGGAAATACACAGCTAGATGCCGGTGACATTGCCTTAAGCAATTTCTATGTCCTTCAGGACTCCTGTACCAGAAATCCATGATCTTACAGCTGAAGAGGGGCTAGATCCCTGAAGAAGACTGACTGGCAGCTCCCTCCGATTAGCTGTCCTATAGATTCCTCCCAAAGCCCTCGGGTTACCAACTGGGATATTATTATGATTTACCACATGGCTAAGTGATGGGGCTAATGTGAAAATCTCCAAATTTTGTACATTAATTAAATACAGGCATAGTTTTAAAAAACTGGAAGCACAAATAATGTCCAAAACATAATCTATGGATTATATGTCAACCATTAATAATTATGGTTACAGATTTTCCATGTGATACCAGAAAAAGATATGTTTAGCAAAAAGTAGTGTACAAAATTCTATATACAGAATGAGAACAACTGTGTGAAAGAATAGACCAATGCCTATGAAAGGACTGGAAGGAAACACACTAAAAAGTTAACATTCTGAGAGTGGGAACTATGGCTGGCTTCTTTGTTTCTACTTTTATTTTTATAACAAGCTTACTTGCTTATGTCATCTTAAGAAAATGATATTGTTCATTTTGAAATGAAGACTTCTGAGGCTAAGAATATGGACTTCCCTGAGATGATTGTCACAAATCATTTCCAAAGAAGATTTTCAGTAATTCACCTGTTGGCGCAGCTGAGGGTGAGTTGAACTGAGCAGAGGCAGCCCTTTTCAGGAACTTCATAGGGATCAGAAAGTTTGCCTTGATCAGGCCTTGGGTTCTGGTCTTTCTTCACAGGGGCTGGAATTGTTCTCTTTCTAGCTGTCCAGCCTGGTTAGCGTTAAGTCCTCCACTTCCTCTCAAGATCAATCTTTGCTTTTCCCAAGTCATGGCATCTGCTTGTGCTCTTCTGCAGGGTGGGGTGGGGGCGGGGTCTGCGGGAGACGAAACCAAAGGCTGAGTCCAGCCCCCAGTGCAGGGTCAAGTGGAGTGGAAAGTGGCTGCAGACTTAAAAACCCAAAGCAGCTTACGTTGTTTTCCTCTCTTTCTAAGGTAGTCCCCAAACTTCCAAACAGCTTGTGAGCAAACCCTGTCATCCTCATGATCTGAGACAGCCTATCTCAAGGAACATTTTATATATTTTTTTTCTTCAAAAGATTCTCCTGGCAGCCATGACACATTAACAGTCCTAGCTGCATCCTAGCCCTTGTCCCTTGCACATGTGGCTTTTCCTTCTAGCTCCTTGTGATAGTTTAAAAGTCTTTGCGAAGGACTGTGGGCTGGCCAGGCAGATCCCCATGAAATCAGACCACTAGAAATGTTCCAAGGGCTCAGCCTACTCCATTCCCGTTTTTACTTAGAAAAGTAGAAAAAGTGGGAGTCATGTCCTAAGCTTCCAGGACACATGCCCTGTGGATTCTAAGCCAAGCTGATCCCGATGGGGCAATGTCCCCGGATCTCTCAGCAGAATCACAGCCTTAGCTGCCCATAGTGTTCACGCCCAGTGCAGCCTGGAGCCTTGGCCTTGCGCTGGCCATCCAGCTCTACTATTATGCTTCAAGATAAGATTTTGGGAAAATGATGCATTCTAAAAAATAACCCAACAAACAGAAAAGTACAAAGAAGCAATTTAAATTATGTCTTGACTCTTGTCACCCAGATAACGTATGACCAGAAAGGGAATGGCCCTGGAGCAATATCACTGGGTCCCTGATTAAGCAGACTTGTAGCAACCTGGACAAAGAGTTGCAAGCCCTAGGACTCAGAACTTGTAAACCAGAGAGGACAGCAGTCAGATGACTTGTCCAGCCAGGTTTTACTAGACAGTCCAGTGTTAACAGGTCCAGAGGGGGCTGCACTTAGCTTGAGTCAGCCAGGGTGTGACAAGCCACGGTGCCGATCTCACCTTTGCAAGCCAACCAAGTTCCCTGCCCCCTCCACCCACTCAGCTGCTGTCAGCCACCTCAGCCAACTTGTTCATTTTGTTTCTGTTTTTCTCCGTCTCCCTCTCTCTCTGGGCAGCCACCTCTTCTGCTATTTAGCTCCTAACACACCCGCTGATCTTCAGAACTCTGCTGTTGAGTGTGGTGACTCATTGGTTGCTTAGGTATTTTGGGTTCATTACTCTTCAGCCACGTTACCGAGAAGAACCACACAGAGCCAAAACAGAGAAGAGAGGAAGTGGGGGTGTGCAGATGGGAGGAGATGGGGCAAAAATCCAAGAGCTGCTATGGAAAAATTTAGCGAGGTGCTGTTGTCAAAACTCGGACTCAGAGAACAAGGCCATTCCAAAAGCAACAACGGGGAGGAAGCGGTGCTTTGATTAAAACTTCATTGAGAGTCCTGGCCACACACCCCAGAGCTCTCCCACAGGGAGATGGCGTGTTCAGGAATCCAAAAGAATCGTCATTGCTCTTTGGGAATATTTATGAGCAACCACACCCAAGCTGTGTTGACTTGGCCAGAGCAAGGTGGAAGGGTGCAGTTACAGGACAGCCAAGCACCACCTACAAAATACAATGCCCTAAACTTCGCCTCCCACTCCCCAATAACCATGTGCCTTCGGCTCAACTGTCTAGATTGACTTTGTGGACAATATTTGGTGTGGAGTTGCTGCTGTCCTGAATAGACAGACACTGCTTATGTTGTGAACAATGGGAAAATTATATGTGATAGGTCAGCCAGAAAATTCATGAATATATATATTTCAGAGGCTCCCAGAAAGTTATTGCTTCAAGATTAATTTTCCTGAAATTGTTCCCCCAAGACTGTGCAGTCCATGATGCTTCTTCTTGTACTGTAAGCCTGCCTTGTTCTAGTTCCAATCTCTTTAGTAAGTGTATCAAATTACTGTTTGTGACATTTGCCATCCATTCCTAGCTTGGGACTTGCAAGATTAACAAGCTGGGAGATATTCATTCCTTTCTAATTATGTATTCTTTAATTTGACAAATATTTCTAAATGCCTAACGTTGGAGGCAGCTCTTCAGGTCCAGAGCTGGGGAATGAGATGGAGCAATTCCAGAACAGGACTCTGAACTCTGTCTGAGAGAAAGAAGCTGATGAGGATAGAAGGAGGACTGACTCATGACAAATCTCCTGATTATTGAGTTTGGGCTGTTAATTCCTTCTAATGCTGCATGGTATGTTAAATGAGATCATTATACCTAACAGCTGCTATATGAAAACCATTTTCCTGGGAACAGTAAGAAATTTTAAAAAGGTATATTATGGAAGTCACGTATTGGGATGATGGAGCAGAAAGACAGAAGGATCTAGGTCTCTGATGGCACCATGCCACCATCTTAGCCCAGACAACGACAAATCAGTAATCACATAGACCACATTCTCTGATCTATAAAACAAAACAAAACTTAACTTTAAAACTTACTTTTAAAAAAATTTACTTATTTCCATGAATTAGGAAATCTAAAGATTCTTCTAAAAAACATGGGGAATAAATCATAACTGAATAGGCCAAAGGAAAAAAATCATAACTAAAATCAAATAGTATAGAGAGCTAAATAATAAAATATATTTCAAGACTTATGTGATACAGTAAGAACTGCAGAGAAATTCACAAAAGCTTTAAAATGCTTATTTAGAAAAGAAGAAAAAGTAGAAGTTAATGAGCCATGTGTCCAACTCAGGACACTGGAAAAAGGGACAACAGAATACACACAAAGAATAAAGATGAAAAGAACTACTGTAGAGGAGAAATTAATTAAATAGAAAACAAAGTTTCAGTAGAAATGATCAAGAAAACAAAAAGCCAGTGGTTTGAAAAGACCAATAAATTCACAGATTAGAAAAGAAAATCACTACATATATAGAGAAAATCACTACATATATATAGAATTTTTTAAAAATAAGAGAATTTTATAAACTTCATGCAACGAAATTTGAAAACATATGAAATGGCCAGTTCCCTAGAAAAAGGAAATTACAAAAACTGACTCAAGAAGAAAAAGAAAATCTAATAAACAGCTATAACTATTTTTTAAAAGTTGAATTGGTAGTTTACAAATGAAAATGAAAACACAACTATCCAAAACCCATGGGACACAACAAAAGCAGTTCTGAGACGCAAGTTTATAGTGATACAAGCTTACCTCAGGAAACAAGGCAAATCTCAAATAAATAACCTAACCTTACACCTAAAGGAACTAGAGAAAGAAGAAAAAAGAAACCCAAAAGTTAGTAGAAGGAAAGAAATCATAAAGATGAGAGCAGAAATAAATGAAATAGTGATGAAGAAAACAATAGAAAAGATCAATGAAACTAAAAGCTGGTTCTTTGAAAAAATAAACAAAATTGATAAACCTTTAGCCAAATTCAACAAGAAAAAAAAGGGAGAGGGCCCAAATCACTAAAATCAGAAATGAAGGAGGCAAAGTTACAACCGACACCACAGAAATACAAAGGATCATAAGAGACTACTACAAGCAACTAAATAAAATGGACAACCTAGAGGAAATGGACAAATTCTTAGAAAGGTGCAATCTCCCAATACTGAACCCGGAATAAATAGAAAATATGAACAGACCAATTACCAGTAATGAAACTGGATCAATAATTTAAAAGTTTCCAACAAACAAAAATTCAGGACCAGATAGATTCACAGATGAATTCTATCAAACATTTGGAGAAGAGTTAACACCTATCTTTCTGCAACTATTCCAAAAAATTGCAGAGGAAGGAACACTTCTGAATTCCTTCTATGAGGCCACCATCACCCTAATAGCAAAATCAGACAAACATATCACAAAAAAAGAAAATTATAGGTCAATATCACTGAAGAACATAGATGCAAAAATCTTCGACAAAATACTAGCAAACTGAATCCAAAAATACATTTAAAGGATCATAGAACATGATCAAGTGGGATTTTTTCAATATCCACAAATCAGTCAATGTGATACACCACATTAACAAACTGAAGAATAAAAACCATACAATTATCTCAATAGATGAAGGAAAAGCTTTTGACAAAATTCAACATTCATTTTTGATAAAAACTCTCCAGAAAGTAGGTATAAGGGAACATGCCTCAAGATCATAAAGGCCATACATGACAAACCCACAGCTAACATCATAATCAACAGTGAAAAGCTGAAAGCATTTCCTCTAAGATCAGGGACAAGACAAGGATGCCCACTCTTGCCACTTTTATTCAACATAGTATTGGAAATCCTAGCCACAGCAATGAGAGAAGAAAAGAAATAAAGGAATCCAAATTGGAAAGGAAGAAATAAATCTGTAACTGTTTGCAGATGCCATGATACTACACACAGAAAAATCCTAAAGACACCACCAGAAAACTATTAAAGCTCATCAATGAATTCGGTAAAGTTGCAGGATACAAAATTAATATATAGAAATCTCTTGCATTTTAGAGATGAAGTATCAGAATGAGAAATTAAGGAAGCAATCCCATTTACCATGACATCAAAAAGAATAAAATACCTAGAAATAAACCTACCTAAGGAGGTAAAATACCTGTACTCAGAAAACTATGAGACACTGATGAAGGAAATTGAAGACAACACAAAGAGATGAAAAGATATACATTGTTCTTGGATTGGAAGAATTAATATTGTTAAAATGACCATACTACCCAAGGCCATCTACAGATTCAATGCAATCCCTATAAAAATACCAATGCCATTTTTCACAGAACTAGAACAAATATTTTAAAATTTGTATGGAAACACAAAAGACTCTGACTAGCCAAAACAGTTTTGAGAAAGAAGATCAGAGCTGGAGGACTCACGCTCCCTGACTTCAGACTATACTACAAAGCTACAGTAATCAAAACAGTATGGTACTGGCACAAAAATGGACACATAGATCAATGCAACAGAACAGAGAGCCCAGATATAAACCCATAAACTTATAGTCAATTAATCTATAACAAAGGGGGCAAGAATATACAGTGGAGAAAAGACAGTCTCTTCAATAGGTGGTGTTGGGAAAACTGCACAGCTACATGTAAAAGAATGAAATTAGAACATTCTTTAACATCATACACGAAAATAAACTCAAGATGGATTAAAGATCTAAATGTAAGACCAGAAACCATAAACTTTCTAGAGGAAAACAGAGGCAGAACACTTTTTGGCATAAATTGCAGCAATATTTTTTTGGATATGTCTCCTAAAGCAAAGGAAATAAAAGCAAAAATAAACAAATGGGACCTAATTAAATTTAAAAGCTTTTGCACAGCAGCAGAAACCATTGACAAGACAAAAAAACAACCTACTGAATGGGAGAAAATATTTGCAAATGATATGAATGTTAAGAGATTAATATCCAACATATATAAAGAGCTCATACAACTCAACATCAAAAAAACAAACAACCTAATTTAAAAAATGGGCAGAAGAACTGAATAGACATTTTTCCAAAGAGGAAATGCAGATGCCCAACAGGCACATGAAAAGATGTTCAGCATCAGTACTCTTCAGGGAAATGCAAATCAGAATCACAATGAGATATCACCATACACCTATCAGAAGAGCTCTCATCATAAAGAACACATAAGGGCTTCCCTGGTGGTGCAGTGGTTAAGAACCTGCCTGCCAATGCAGGTGACGTGGGTTCGAGCCCTGGTCCGGGAAGATCCCACATGCCACGGAGCAACTAGGCCCGTGCGCCACAACTGCTGAGCCTGCACTCTAGAGCCCGCATGCCACAACTACTGAAGCCCATGTGCCTAGAGCCCATGCTCCACAAGAGAAGCCCCCACAATGAGGAGCCCACACACTGCAACCAAGAGTAGCCCCCTCTCGTCAAAACTAGAGAAAGCCTGCGTGTAGCAATGAAGACCCAATGCAGCCAAAAATAAAAAACAAAACAAAACAAAAACACAAATAACAAATGTTGGTGAGGATGTGGAGAAAAGGGAACCCTTTTATACTGTTGCTCGGAGTGTAAATTGGTACAGGAGGTTTGGAGGTTTCTCAAAAAACTAAAAAACTAAAAATAGAACTTCCATATGACCCAGAAATTCCACTCCTGGGTATATATATCTGGAAAAAACAAAAACACTAATTCAAAAAGCTACGTGCACCCCAATGTTCATAGAAGCATATTTACAGTTGCCAAGGTATGAAAGCAATCTAAGTGTCCATCAACAGATGCATGGATAAAGAAGATGCAGTGTATATATATATATATATATATATATATATAGACAATGGAACACTACTCAGCCATAAAAGAAATGAAAATTTGCCATTTGCAGAAACATGGGTAGACTTAGAGGGCATTATGGTAAGTGAACTAAGACAGATAGAGAAAGAAAAATACTATGATGTCACTTATATGTGGAATTTAAAAAGTACAAAAAACTAGTGAATATAACAAAAAAGAAGCAGCCTCACAGATATAGAGAACAAGCTAGTGGTTACCAGTTGGGGGAGGGAAGCTAGTGGTTACCAGTTGGGGGAGGGTAGGGAATTAAGAGGTACAAACTATTATATATAAAGTAAGGGACTTCCCTGGTGGCACAGTGGTTAAGACTCCACACTCCTAAGGTAGGGGGCGGGTTCAATCCCTGGTCAGGGAGCTAGATCATACATGCATGCCACAACTAAGAGTTTGCATGCCACAACTAAGGAGCCAGCAAGCCGCAGCTAAAGAGTCCACCTGCCACAACTAAGGAGCCCACCTGTTGCAACTAAGACCCAGAGCAACTAAATAAATAAGTAAATAAATAAAATAAAATAAGCTACAAGGATATATTGTACAACACGAGGAATATAGCCAATATTTTATAATAATTATAAGTGGAGTATAACCTTTAAAAATTGTGAATTGCTATATTGTACACCTGTAACTATAAAATATTGTACATCAACTATACTTCATTTAAAAATTAATTAAAAAAAGTTGAACTGGTAGTTTAAAATCTACCTACAGAAAAAAAAACAAAATACATAAGGGCCAGAGGAGTTTGCAGGCAAATTCTGACAAACAGTTAAGAAAAAGAGAACCATAATCTTGCACAATCTATTTCAGAGAACAACAGCAAAAGGAAAGAATGACTACAAATCATTTTATGAAGCTGACAGAATTTTGATATCAAAACCAGACAAGGATAGATAGAAGAAATTATAGATCAATCCCTCATAAATACAGAAGTAAAAATCCTAAACAAAATAGTAAAAAATTAAATCCAGCAATGCATTAGAATTAAGATTCATGATCTGTTAGGGTTTATCCCAGAATTCAATACTAGAACATTAGAAAATTTATCAATATAATTCATTATATTTATATATTACTACATTACTATATGAAAGGCAAAAAAGTAATTATCCCAATGTCTGCAGAGAAAATATCTGATAAAATTTAATTCACGGTAAAAATTCTTAGCAAATGCATTATAAAAGGACCTTCCTTAACTTGATAAAGGGTGTCCACCCAAAATTTACAGCAAATAACACATTTAATATACTTAATAATTAATTTTCTAGAAGCATTTCTTTTAAAGTCAAGAATAAGACAATGATGCTTATCATCACTACTTCTATTAAACTGAGTACTGAAGGGCCCAGCAAGCAACCATGAGATCAAAAGAAGTTAAATGTATAAGGATTTGAAAGGAAGAAACAAACAGTTATTCACAATTAATGTGATTATATAAAAAATTCAAGACAATCTACAAACTATTAAAATAAAAGAGTTTTGCAAAACCCTTAGATACAAAATCAAAATGCAAAAATCAGCTGTATTCTTATATAAGAGAAACAAATAATTAGAAACCATAATAATAAAAACAACGATGATGTTTCCTAGCAGCAAAAAAAAAAGACTATAACCAAAGATGTGTAACACAGTTGTGGAAATAGTTATATAACCATATTGGAACACATAAAATAATACCTAAACAACTACTGAGAGGCACTGCATTTTGTGAAAGGAAGACTCAATAAAGATGTCAATTCTTCACAAGGTAATTTAAGTTCAGTGCAATTCCAATCAAAATCTCCAAGTGTTCTGTTGTTTTGCTTTATTTATTTATTTATTTATTGCGTGGCAGTTGATAAGCTCAACCTGAATTCAAAAGGTAGAGCATTCAGAAGACCATACATAGACAACACATTTTCAAAGAAAAACAAGATTGGGAGAATTTTTGCTGCTATATATCAAGTCAATTTAAATCAATAACAATGAAGATAGTGTAATAACAATAACAATGAAGATAGGCATTTTCAGGGAATGTTTGGAAGTTCACTTTGACCGGAATATAAGATGAGTACAGAAGAATGGTGAAAGATGGATTGGTATAAAATCCTGGAGAAATTTAAATGCCAAGTGAAAGTGTTGGTTGAGAAAACCCAAACCTCCTAAGGTATACTGTGGTGCCTGGATCTGAGTTTCAAGTACCTAGGCTCCACTTGAATTTCCCTTGGGAGTTCAGCTTAAGATATATTCCTAATGAATTGGGGTTGGTTTTTTTCAATTAAAAATTAGAATATCAGCAAGACACCAAAATATTAATAATAACTGTATTAATATACTTATTGAAGAGAATAAAACCATTTAGAGAAAGATGCAAGTAAACAAAGATATCTAATTTCATGAAGTGCTTTTTTTCATACTTCTTTTACTGTGATCACTCCTTAGTTTATCCACAATTTCTCCTCTGTCTTGAGTATAAAACAACTTTTTAAAATTGAAATATAGTTAATTTACATTGTCATGTTAATTTCTGCTGTACAGCAAAGTGATTCAGTTATACATATATATACTTTCTTTTTTAAAATATTCTTTTCCATATGGTTTATCATAGAATAATGAATATAGTTCTCTGTGCTATACAGTGGGACCTTGTTGTTTATCCATTCCACATATAATAGTTTGCATCTGCTAACCCCAAACTCCCACTCCATCTCTCTCCCACCTACCTCCCTTTTGGCAACCACAAGTCTTTGTCTTCCTGACTTACTTCACTTAGTACGATAATCTCTAGGTCCATCCATGTTGCTGCAAATGACATTATTTCATTCTTTTTTATGGCTGAGTACTACTTTACTGTCTATATGTACCACATCTTCTTTACCCATTCATCTGTCAATGGACATTTAAGTTGTTTCCATGTTTTGGTTATTGTGAATAGTGCTGCTATGAACACAGGTGTGCATGTATCTTTTAGAATTATAGTTTTGTCTGGATATATGCCCAGGAGTGGGATTGCTGGATCATATGGCAGCTCTACTTTTAGTTTTTTGAGGAACCTCCATACTGTAAAACAACTTTTTATTCATTTATTTTTAGATTTGAAGGCTCAGTGATTCATTTGTTCATTCATTCATTCTACTAACATTTATAACAACCTAAACCAAGTAACACATGGTCCTTACTTTATTGGAGCATAAATTCTGGGACAAGACTTATATATAAACCAGCAATGACAATAGAGGTGATAGAGGTGTGCACAGGATGTCTTGTAGAACAGAGGAGCAGCAGCTAATCAGGGAGTTAAGGAAGGCTTAGTAGAAGAAGAGATATTCAAGAAGGATGTCCAGCAGTTAGTTAGCTGGACCAAAGAGGAGAGCATAGGAGAGCATCTGAGGAGGTGGCTCAGGGTCATGAAACATCCTGTACATATAGTTAAGTGTGATCAGAAAAAAGAAAGTATTAGGGTATTTAGCTGAATAAGGGCCAGAGATGTAGGCAGGAGCACGTCTAGAAGGATTAGTTGTTAAGGTGTTTTAATTTTGTCTTGAAAGCTCCTGGGGAGCCATCTAAGTAATTTAAGCAGGGAAATAATGTGATCTGATTTGCATTTTCGGAAGATTATTCTGGCAGTTGTGTGGCAGGTAGATTGGAGAACAAGCAATTAGCAGACCACTATAATGATGCAAGTGACAGATGACAAAGGCCTCATTAAAGCAGATGCATTGGAAATGGATCAACAGATGCTAGGACGCAGACTCTAGAAGCCTAAGTAACTGATCAGATGTGCAGATGACGGAGGGACGAGTCCAAGGGGATGGCCCCACTTCTGGCTTGACAACTGTGGGGATGGTGATGCTCATCACTGAGGCAGGAGGAGAAACAGGTTTATGGGAGAAGATGATGAGCTTAATTGAGACCTGTTATCATAAATGTGGAGAGAAGTTTGAGTTGAACACATTTGGGACAAATTTGGGGCTGAGGGTCATATGTGGAAGCTGAAGCAGTGTATTTGATAGAAGACCACCAAAGAGATTTCGTCAGTAGATCGGAAGAGCAAAAGGCTGAAGACAGAGACTTCCTCTGTCTGGTCAAAGAATAAAACAGAGAAAATGTGAAAAAGGAGGAGAGAATGGTGTCTTAAAAACCAAAGGGGAAGAAATGTCAAGGAAGGAGATTCCATAGTATTAATGTCTGCAGAGAGGTAAGGTGAGATACCGTTGGCCACATGGCAGTCACTGGTCAGCTTAGAGAACAATTTTATTGGTATAGGAAGGATGTTTCCCAGATGGCAGATTGCAGTAGACTTTCAAGTGACTAGGAGATGAAAGTGCAGACAACAATAATAGGTAGACTTTACAAACTTTGCTTTGAAGGAAAGAGAAAAGGCTAGAGCTAGGAGAGAGGAGGAGTGTGTGGACGAGTAAAAGTTGTTTTTTTAGAGAGAAGAGATGAAAATATTTATATGCTGTCAGGAAAGATCAAGTGAAGGGGAAACTTAGCATAAATGAGATGAAAGTGATGATTAACAGAGTAAGAGTTTCCTGAGGGGGAGGCAGAGACCAGATGGAGGGATAAGTCTTGAACTAGAGAAGGAGTCACCCTGAAACAGGAGAGAAGGAGGAAAGGGTAGAATAAGTGTTTTTAGTTTTTAGGTTCTGGGGAGGGAGCTCAGGGAGTTCCAACCTGATGACTTTTAATTTTCTCATAGGATGGAAAGTAAGATGATTCGCTGAAAGTGAAGATCTTGAGGGTTTGGGAAAAACAAAGGGTGAAAGAGCTGTTGAGAAGAATGACAGATTGAATAGAATAGGTAGAATGTTATAGAATGGTTGAAATACACGGATCAGGAAGAAGAGGGCTGGGAGGTGGTGGCTGGAGAGGATAGGAAGGCAAGGCCACTGGTATTGAGGAGTCAAGGCCGTGTAAGATCACGTGACACGAGTCTTCCACGTGAACATTAGAGTTTCACAGTTTGATAGAGATGTAAGAGGTTGTAGGGGAAAAAAGCGGAATGTGAACCGGATTCCAAGTCCTAGGTGAAAGTTGGGAGATTCATGATACCAGCCAGTTCTGGTGATTCAGAGCAAAATTTACTATAAATTATCATATTTGACTTGATATTGAAGTTTTTGTTTATTTAACATGGTAACAAGGTTTCAACTCCTTAAGGATAGTATATAACTTAAAAAAAATAAATTTATTTATTTTATTTATTTATTTTTGGCCGCGTTGGGTCTTCGTTGCTCCGTGTGGGCTTTCTCCAGTTGCGGCGAGCGGGGGCTACTCTTTGTCATGGTGTGCAAGCTTCTCGTTGCAGTGGCTTCTTTTGTTGCGGAGCATGGGATCTAGGTGCACGGGCTTCAGTAATTGCAGCACGTGGGTTCAGTAGTTGTGGCTCGCGGGCTCTAGAGCACAGGCTCAGTAATTAGGCACACGGGCTTAGCTGCTCCATGGCATGTGGGATCTTCCCGAACCAGGGCTCGAACCCATGTCCCCTGCCTTGGCAGGCGGATTCTCAACCACTGCGCCACCAGGGAAGCCCAGTATATAACTCTTTTAATGATGTATTTCAAGCAAATATATTTTAAGTACAGAGAATAATACATTGGTGGTAGTTTGCCACCAAATAAAAAGCAATCTGAAAGAAGGCAGTAAGTGAAGTGCCTTTGCAGCATTCCCAATTAGATACTTGTTTCTTCATTCCTCCTTTCATTCCAATCTTTCAACAACCAAACAATAGTTACTGAACATCTACTCTGTTCCAGATCCCCATCACCGGGGTGAACAGGACATATCTCAATTCATCAGTTCTGAAACACTTTTCCCGCCTCCCTTCCAATTTTTTAATATCTCTGAAATCAATTGGGATACTTCTTACACTGATGTCAGCCAGGCTGTGGCCATGATGTAGTTGTCATGGTCCGCCCAGGCTCAAACTTACTCATAGCTGTTCATGGAGTCAGTACTTCAGTTAAGTACACTGTTGGTAATAACATGTTGAGCTTGGTTGCCGTTTAAATTACAAAAAATTACACTTTCATTTCACATTGAAATGAAAAGTGATTGTATTTGCAGAAGGCATGAAAATAGTGGGACATGAATCTGACATTAGTGAAGCAGATATTTATCATTGGAGAAATTACCACAATTCCATATGTTACTGCAAAAAACAAGAACCAAGTGTTTTATGGGACCTATGAAAGAAAAAATACCCACAAGCAAATAAAATTGTGTTCTGTTGTGTTACTGGTATATGCACAAAAGAATTGCCTAGAATAAGCCAAGCAACACAATTGAAGGCAGGGAGAATTGTTCCATATTTCAAAGTCATGAGAGCCTGGTGTGACAGATTCCTGGTCATAGGGTTATGGTTAAGGCATTGTGTCAGCGTTTAGCTGGCAAGATTTTTTTTTTCTTAGTGAAACACAAAATGATGATGTGTCTTAAATTAAATGTGTCTTAGAATGAATGTCCTAGAACTATCTAAACATTTTGTTTTAAAGAAACAGAATGTCAGACCTATAAGAACAAATTCCCTCCTTTCCAAATGAGGAAACTGAATCTCAAGAGGTAAGTAGCTGGCCCGGGATTGCACCACACAGCTTGTTAGAGGCAGAGGAAATTTATTTACTCAGGGGATATTATTGAGTCTTCTGGCAAGGGAGCAAGAAAAGATAAAAATTACATAATGGCTTAATGGCCCAGACCTTCATTAAAAACCCTATGATTGCTTTATTTTTTTTTCCTGTTGGAACGAGGATAAACAGGTTTAGTAACTACAAATCTTTGACAACACGCTTCTGATTTATGCCCATCATCTGTATCAATTTAATCCCCTTAATCACTGGCCTTGCTGGTTTTATGGTTTAACTATTTCATAGAGCACACAATCTCAGTGTCCCTTTTTCTTTTTTCTTTTTTTGCGGTACGCGGGCCTCTCACTGCCGTGGCCTCTCCCGTTGCGGAGCACAGGCTCCTGACGCGCAGGCTCAGTGGCCACGGCTCACGGGCCCAGCCGCTCCGCGGCATGTGGGATCTTCCCAGACTGGGGCACGAACCCGTGTCCCCTGCATCGGCAGGCGGACTCTCAACCACTGCGCCACCAGGGAAGCCCTCCCTTTTTCTTTTTGTCAAGAAAATTTCAAGACATATAAGGCAGTTTTAAAGTAGATTTAGATAGCAATCTAGTTTAAAAACTAAGTTGCTTACTGTTAGTCCTCCCCTGGAGCTGGGATAGTTAAGGAAAGCAGGTGTCCAAACTTGAAAGGCACAATTAAACCAAGAACAGTGGTGGTATCCATCTGTCCAACTGATGAAAGCACCGTGGAGTAACTAGAGAGTTATCACTTCCTTACCCTTCCTTTGGCTCCGTGCTGTCAGAGAAGCCAGCTCGTTGTTTACCATCCACAGTTCCTAATGTTGGTAAGAAAATATAGTACAGAGTGTGAAAATAAAGATGAAAGGTACTTAAATTTCTAGTTTTGCAGTGGAAAACTGCAGACTCTTATGGTGAGAATTTTATGGCTAGCAGTTGGAGTACTTTAAACAAATAAGATTCTCAAAAAAATTTTTTGTTTGTTTGTTTTGGTTGTAATAGCTGCTACTGTTTCTATTCTTACTAAATAATGGCATTCTGGTCACCAGTCACACTAGTCAGTTATAAATTATTCCCTATTTATAAATGAGTCGCTCTAAAGGCATTAGGAGGATGTAGAGACAGTAGGAGAGACCCTATTCCTCTCTCCTCCCCTCTTTGAGGCTCCTTTTATCTTTAAGAGTTTCCAATGTAGGAAAGATTTGCCCTTTTTTCATAGTAAAATCAATCCATAGTGTATCTTGCTATTCATCCTTCTGATCTTTCTTTTTTGTAAATAAAAACCTTACAAGTTGTAAGCAGCCAATGCCTGGTTATATTTTTAGAAAACAGGATTAGATTAATTCATTAATGGTGGCTTCAAGTTTTTCCTTATTAGCTCCAGAAAAGTCACCCACCTTTGGTCCCTTTTAACTGGAAGGTGGGCATGCATTTGACTTCACACTCTGAAGCGACATCTGACAGCCATCCACATCTATGTCAAGTTCAAGGGACACGACATTGGAATACTTTTTACAGAGGGAATGAAAGGAAAGCTTGATCAGTTTGCAAGGCCCACACCACGTGGCTAAGAAGTCAACTACTCTGAATTTATCTCCTGCATGTTGATGGCTTCCTGAAAAGCATACTTTCTCTCCATCTGCTTCACCACTTTGACTGCTAGGGTCTGAACAAGCAACTATAAGAACTGATGGAAGTGGGAACGTACCTGGAGGTCCAGTAGTTAAGACTCCGTGCTTTCAGTGCAGGGGTATGGGTTTGATCCCTGGTTGGGGAATGAAGATCCCACATGCCGTGAGGCCAATGAATAAATAAATAAAAATTAAAAAAAAAAAAAAAAAAGGGACGGATGGAAGTGGATCCAAAGCACTGGACCAAGCTTCCTGATCCTTTCTCTATGCATGTTTTTCTCAGTTGTGTAAACAATGGCTTATTCAACATTATTATATAAGCATTTTCTTATGTTATGAACAACTTTTTTTTTTTTTTTTTTTGCGGTACGCGAGCCTCTTACTGTTATGGTCTCTCCCGTTGCGGAGCACAGGCTCCGGATGCACAGGCTTAGCGGCCGTGGCTCACGGGCCCAGCCGCTCTGCAGCATGTGGGATCTTCCCGGACCAGGGCACGAACCCGTGTCCCCTGCATCGGCAGGCGGACTCTCAACCACTGCGCCACCAGGGAAGCCCCATTTTTTTCTCTTTGTAAGCATGTACATTTACCTATCACCAGTGGACTCGTTGTCCCAGAGAATAATTGGGCATGTGTTCAGCAGCCTGGGACAAAAACTGCCCTTTTGCCCTTTTCCAGAGCAGGGAAAGACATTGGGGGTGGGTGAGAGAGGGAGAGTTTGGAGGACCAGCAGTGACCTGTGCCTTGAAACCTCTTCCCTGTGACTGGGAAACACAGGAATCTCAGAAAAATACTTTGTGAATATCATTTTTTTCCTGCCTTTCCAATTAAATGATACATTCCAGGAAGACAGAGTAAACTCCAGACCTCCATGCACCCTTCATCCCCTTGCCGTCATTACAGGACTATATGACTGTAGGAGCCAGGAACCCAGCACTGCCAGGATCGGGGCCAGTAGACCAGCCTCTGGCCTGGGTGGGAGTAATCCCCTAGCTTGACATCGAGTAGCTTCAAAGGATAATTTGATCCGAAAGCCCTTAGGTCACACTTTGTAACACAGCTGCTAGAACACACACCCTGTAAACAGGAAATGCCTTAGGAAGTACAACTGAGTACTTATTTTTATTTTTTAAGAAACTATTAAAAAGCCTGAGCAGAGGATGACATTTATCTGGCATTACAGTTAGCAAGATGGAGGTGCTCCCTGACAGCCTTGGTTTTACGTTCTGGGCAATTGTGTACCCACTGCTGTTTAACAGGTGTTAAAATTCCCCCAGTTAATCTATAAATCGTATTTCCTTGTAAAACGAGTGTCTAGTCAAGGGATTTGTAAGTTGCATAGTTCATTTTTGCTGTCATAGAAAACAGAAAGATTTACTAAACACTAAACAAATATATAGATACCTCTGTGCTTGGAATAAGGAAAATTTAGTACTGGGAAAAAGGAAAACCATGTAAAACAGAGAATGAGGAGTCTCTAACTGCTTGAATAGCAACAGGAAAGACTAAAATTAAGAACTGCTTACTTCTGGAAATGACTTAGCTGTGTGGTGGCCACACTACTCATCTACCCCTTGTGCCAGTTTTCACCCTTGCCCTGGCTGTGTTCCATTTATTTCAGTCACACCGCCTCACCATCTAGGCTGTTTCACACCACAGGCCCTTTACACGTGCTCCACAACACCTGGAATGCCCCTATTCTTCTCTTCTCCTCTCTTTGTTGAAGTCCTGCTCATCCTTGAAGGCTAACATGTCACTTGATTTGGTTATAGCATGAAGACAGCATAGCGTGGTGGAGAGAACTTGGACTTTACAGTGAGACATAACTGGGTTTAAATCTTGGTACCCTTTTTTACTAGAGTGGTGACCTTGGACAGGTTAATTTGATCTCTGTGAGTCTGTTTCCTCCTTAGTTAATGGAGTTATTACCTTACTCACTGGAGTGTAGTAAATATTAAGTCATAAAACTATATACAGTGCTTGGCATACAGCAGACAATAAATGTCAATGTCCTTCTTCCATGCCCATCTTCTAAGCCTTCCTTGGTTCTCTAGGCAGCATCATTTTACTCAAAACTTAGAGTATGAGCCTGTATCTTATCTCTGAGTCCACAGAGATACACAGTATTCAAATTCTTCATGCCCTGTTTAAGTTATAGGGCTTCCAGATGGAATTTTTAATTCATTTATTTATTCAATAAATATTTATTTGATGATATCAGATGGCAGCTTGTCATACTGCTTGTGTTCTTTTTTTTTTTTTGGCGGTACACGGGTCTCTCACTGTTGTGGCCTCTCCTGTTGTGGAGCACAGGCTCCGGACGCGCAGGCTCAGAGGTCACGGCTCACGGGCCTAGCCGCTCCGTGGCATGTGGGATCTTCCCGGACTGGGGCACGAACCCGTGTCCCCTGCATCGGCAGGCGGACTCTCAACCACTGTGCCACCAGGGAAGCCCCTGCTTGTGTTCTTAATATGTTTTTTCTCCTTTTAGGATAGGGTTTCTTGGACTTCCCTGGTGGTGCAGTGGTTAAGAACCTGACTGCCAATGCAGGCGACACGGGTTCGAGCCCTGGTCCTGGAAGATCCCCCATGCCACAGAGCAACTAAGCCTGTGAGCCACAACTACTGAAGCCCTCATGCCTAGAGCCCATGATCTGCAACAAGAGAAGCCACCACAATGAGAAGCCCACGCATCGCAACGAAGAGTAGTCCCCGCTGGCTACAACTAGAGGAAGTCCGTTAGCAGCAACGAAGACCCAACGCAGCCATAAATAAATAAATAAACAAACAAACAAATTTTTTTTTAAAAAAGGGTTTCTCAGCTTTGACACTATTGAGATTTGGGCCAGATAATTCTTTGTTTTATGGGGGGTTGTCCTGTACATTGTGGGATGTTGAGCGGCATCCCTGGCCTCTATGAACTAGAAGCTGGTATCAACTCCCCAACCTGGATGTGACAACCCCAAATGTCTCCAGACATTGACTGCTCTTGGTTGAAGAAGACTGCTCTAGAACTTTGCTCCCTTGGCTACCCCTCCTCTCCAGGATCTGTATTAAGCCTCTATTGGCACTTTTCTCTCATAAAAATATGCTGTATTCTCCAGTCTTTCAAAACAAAACAAATCAATCCAACAAAAAGTCCTCTCCCTTCACAGTCAAGCTCTCCAAAAGCATAATCTGCACTCATGGTCCCTTTCCACCCATTCTTCCACCTGCTGCACTCAGGCTCCCCCACCCCCTTCATGAGATGCTCTGGCCAAGTTCCTGCTGATAAATGGCTAAAGCCTGTGTCATCTTTCCACTGCTCACCTTGCTTGGCCTCTGTGACATTAGATGCTCTATAAATTCCAGGATGTTTTTCTTTCCTGTTCTTCTTTGACCTTCTTTCACAAACCCTAGTGGGGTCTCGTTTGCTCTGCCTCTTAAATTTTGTCATTCCCCAGGCCTCTGTTCTTGGTCTTCTCTCTTCTCTCTCCTGGCACATGTTCATCTATTCTCAAGGCTTTAGTTCCCATTTAAGCATCGATTACCAAAATGTTTAGTTCCAGCCCAGATTGCTCTCCTGTGGGTCTCACAGACATCTCAAAGAGAACTTATTCTCCTCAACTCCTCTTCCCAAAGTTGCTTCTCCTCCTACCCTCTCATGCCCCATCTCGTCTGCCCAATGGAGTGCAGTGTGTACTTTGGGCTTTGGTGATGCAGATATTAGGTGGACACTTCAGTAAAGATGTTCATCTTAGGTAACCTAGTCATGCATGGCTGAGCCAGTTCCTCAGTGGCCCTTCTTACAACCCTCTATCTCTAGCCAGCATGGAGCAGGGAACCTTAGTATTACATTAAATGAGATAACTTCCAGAAAGCACCTGGCACACAGTAGGTACCCAGCACATGTTAGCTCCCTTTCCCTGTTATTTTCTTCTGGAAGACACACTCTTGAACATTAAGAGTTGTGTATGGGTAGTCAGATTATAAGTGATTTTTTTTTCTCATGTTCTCTCATTTTTTTCCCATTGAAAAGAAATTATTTTTGCAACTAAAGAAAAACGTTTTGCTAAAACAAACACTCTTATACAGACAACTGATTATGCCACTTGATTTTATTGGCTGTTCATTGCTCCTCGGTCAAGTCCAAACCTCTAAGCATGACTTACAAGATGAGCTGTGATTTGGCCTTGACCTCATTATGTAACCTTATTTCATGCTCTACCAACCCTCCCTTTCCCCCATTACACACTCTGGCAACTCCAAACCTCTTCCAGATCCCTGAACAAGCCAGGCTGTCGCCTGTTTCTGCATAGGGTTCTCCCTCTGCTTGGTGGCTGCCCCATGCCCTCCATCTCTTCCCTTCCATCCCACTCCTTCCATCCCACATCCATACACAGGTCCACACTTAGACACTTAGAAGCATATCCTTGGACACCCGACCTATTCTCTTTTCTCAAAACTCAGTTCAAACACATCCTTGCAGAACGCTTTTTCTTTTTTTTTCTTTCTTTATTTTCTCTCCTTTTATTTAGCATGCATCCTCCTCAGCTTTATTTTATCTGGGTACTGGAGCCATTTTGCCTGCTAGACAAAATTGGTTCCATTTCTTAATTTTCAATAGTGGTTCTGTGCCTTCTTGCTTATGATAGTTGTTCACATGTCTGTTGAGTTCCACTCTGATGTGGCTGGTTGGACATTCCAATAACTTCCTTTATTTTTGTTAAAGAGAGGAGATTGGACTTAGACCCTCCTTTCCACAGGGCTGCAACAGATACTGGTGCATAAGCTTGTCCCTGAAAGTCCTGGCCAGCTTGAGTTCATTCTTGATCAGTGCAGGTTGATAATAAAAAGTGTAATGGATCCGCAAACACAGCTGTGGTGGTGGTGGTTTGTGCAGTGAGCATAAGTCCTTAGTTTGTCCTGGCTCACTCGGACTGTCTGTGGCTTCTGCCGGAGCCCAGGCACATGAACGGCCAAGACTCTGGGGCCAATCAGGTGCTTATAAAGGAGAGAGAGCCCAGTTTATTAACAGCCAGATGGAAGAGATGCATAAGGCAAGGTGTGGGGAAAGGGCAAGGTGCTTCCATACCCTCTCCAAGGGTGTTACTCTCCCCAAATCTCCTTGCATTCACCAACCCGGAAGCTTCTGAACCCTTTTCTTATCTCTTAAGTCTCCAGGCTGAAAGTAAACATGCTCTGCTTCGTTGCTCTTTGCCCATTTAGACGTTTGTCAGGGCGCCTAGGATACTTGATTACATTTATTTGTTGACTCCTCTGTTTCCCTCTAAGAGGCTGTGTTACTCCTTAAGGGCAAGGACTGTGTCTTTTGTTTGGCTAATAGAAGATGCTTATTTAGATTTTATCTCCCTGAACAGCACTGTAGTAGACTTTAGGATTGGAGGAGAGAAGGGAAGTAAGCCACAGCTCGTACGCATTTATGGGGCTTGTGATGGGATCATGGAAATGAATGTGATTAAGTGGGGTAAAGAAAGAAGAAATTATAATCAAAGCTAACAATTTAGGTGCTTTATCTCTCACTTAATCCACGATTTACTTGGAAATAAGTACTATTATTTTGTAAATATGAAGAATTGAGACTTTAATGAAGTTAAGTGACTTGACCAAGTAGCCGGTCAGCTTCCAAAATCCAAGGTCCTAATCTAAACACAATAATGTACTTGATTCTACAACTGAATGAAGTCCTCAAAAATCTATTCAGGGGGAAATTGTCATCAGGGGTCATTTTGACCGCTTACCCTACAAGGAACCTGGTTTCCTGCAAAAGAATACCCAGATGTCAGTTGATTAATCCAAGTTTCTAGGGGCTGAGATCTCTGCTGTTCCTTCTCAATCCATCCTCCCACCTCCAACTCTAGAAAAACATGAAAAACAGAAGCTTCCTCAAGTTGCTGGATCCACATCTCCTTACCCTAGGGAAACTGCTGGGTCTCAGGGGGACTCAGAAGACAAGGAAAATCTGACCTGTGTGTGGTCAGGTACCTGGAAGGGATTGCTTCTTGGGGCACAGTTAGAGCAATAAGCCCTGATGATGCAGATTTGGGGGCTCTACTAAAGATGTTCCACTTAGGTTCCCAGTAACCCGAGGTTGAGTCTGTTCATCCTCCTCCCCAGGCCCTCTTCCTAAAGCTCTGGCTGCAGGCTCACGTGGAGACCTACCTCCTGATAGCTTTGTTAATGACTTTAGAGTCTGATTGAGATCAGGTAGCTTCCAAGCTGGCACCAACACCCATTATACTCTCCAAAGATAAGGAAACCAAACATTAGCTAGCTGGTGGCAAACAGAGCCAGAAATGCGCCTACACTTTCCTCCCCTCACCCCTTCAAAGGAGCAGCAAAATGCCACTCCTGGCCTTATTTGGATAGGGAAATAAAGAACCGAATAGGGGTGGGATAGGGAGGGTGGGAGGGAGGGAGATGCAAGAGGAAAAAGATATGGGAACATATGTATATATATAACTGATTCATTTTGTTGTAAAGCAGAAACTAACACACCATTGTAAAGCAATTATACTCCAATAAAGATGTAAAAAAAAAAAAAAAAAGAAAAAGAACCGTATAGGACCTCAGATGGACTATTTAAGGTGGCTTTAGTCCAGAGAGGTTCTCCTACAGAAAGATTTCATTTCCCCTGGAATCAAGTGTCTTCCTTCCTTCCCCCAAGGATTCTCCAAATAACTTCACCTGCCTGAGCACCTTCACTCTCTGGCCCTGGATTATACATTCACTTAAATGGTACTGAGAACTCTAATCATTATCTGTAGATATAGGATGCAGTTTAGAAAGTATTTTCTACTCCCTTGATGTATTTTGGTTTTAGTCTTGGCTATCCAAATAGTTCATATCCCCTTGCGATCTGGGGTGGCCTCGGCCTGCAGTGGCTTGAAGCAGGATTTCGGTTCCCTGGACAGAGGTTGAAGTCAGGCCGCAGCAGTGAGCACGCTGAATCCTAGCCAGTAGACCAGTGGCCAGTGACAAGACCCTGGCCTGTCGGCTTTGTAGAAATGAATTCCCACAAAGAGATGGAAAGTAGTGAAACAAGTAAAGTGTTTATCACGAGGAAAAAGGATACATGTGAATAGACTCACATGGGTGGACTCAGAGAGAGAGATGCGCCCTCATGGTAGTTTGAACCACTTATATTGGGCATCCCTCCTGGGTTCCCTTTGGCCAATCATCTTGCTGTGCCTGGTTCTGAGTCCATATCTGGTATATCTCAGAGTCCTCCCATGTGTGTGCTTATGTCTTAGCCAAGATGGATTCTAGCAAAGAGGTCTATGGGTAGGTTGACATCACTTACTATGGGATGACGCCCCCTCCCTTTCGACCTCTGAGGAGCCTTTCTGTTCATGTGTAGTCAGGAAGGTCTCTTTGACCTTGAGAATGAGAAATATGTGGTCTCTTTATCTCTTATCTAGGCAGGGCTCAGCTCCTCTCTTGCTCCTGTGCCCCCTACAGGGGACAAACTCCAGCTGCTCAGCCGGGGGCCCATCTACCTCTTGCCTCACTTGGGACCAAACAACCTGTTTCTTCAGTGTTGCCTGGTGTGGTCTTCAACCGGCAGGCTGAGAATCACTCCAAGCTTATTAGAAATGCAGACTTGCAGGCCCCACCCTAGACCCACAAGATCCTCAGGTGGTTCACATGCACCTTAAAGTCTGAGAAGCTCTGGGCTAGAATGTTGTTTACTGACACACAAACTCTTCTGTGATCTCAGCGTAGTGGTCATTATGCAGGGCAGGGGCAGTTTTCTATGTCCGCCCCCCCAAGATCCTCCAGTGTGGACAACAATTCTACTGATCCTTTTTGTATGGTTTTCTACATACTATATCTTTTTTCAGTGCCCTGCACAGATATTATTTTTTAAGATTTTTTTTAAAGGAACTAATTTTTTTAAAAAATTTATTTATTTTTGGCTGCGTTGGATCTTCGGGCTTTCTTTCTAGTTGCGGCAAGCGGGGGCTACTCTTCGTTGCGGTGTGCGGGCTTCTCATTGCGGTGGCTTCTCTTGTTGCAGAGCACGGGCTATAGGCCTGTGGGCTTCAGTAGTTGTGGCGCGTGGGCTCTAGAGTGCAGGCAAAGTAGTGTGGCGCGTGGACTTAGTTGCTCCGTGGCATGAGGGATCTTCCCGGACCAAGGCTCGAACCCGTGTCTCCTGCGTTGACAGGCGGATTCTTAACGACTGTGCCACCAGGGAAGTCCCAGATATTTTTTTTTTTTTTTTTTTGCGGTACGCGGGCCTCTCACTGTTGTGGCCTCTCCCGTTGTGGAGCACAGGCTCCGGACGCGCAGGCTCAGCGGCCATGGCTCACGGGCCCAGCCGCTCCGAGGCATGTGGGATCTTCCTGGACCGGGGCACGAACCCACGTCCCCTGCATCGGCAGGCAGACTCTCAACCACTGCGCCACCAGGGAAGCCCCCAGATATTTTTATTAATAGTAAATAATAAGAAGAACAAGATATTTTACTGAGCATTCATGTGGTAGGTGATTTATGTGTATTATTCTTTTAATCATTATTGTCGCTAGGGTTGCTATAACAAAGTACCATAGACTGGGTGGCTTAAACAACAGAAATTAAATTTCCCACAGTACTGGAGGCTAGAAGCCCAAAATCAAGGTGCCAGCAGGTTTGTTTTCTGCTGAGACCTCTCTCCTTGGCTGTCTTCTTACTGTGTCCTCACATGGTCTTTCCTCTGTGTGTGGGTGTCTGGTGTCTCTCTCCGTGTATTCAAACTTCCTCTTCTTATAAATCAGATTGGATTAGGCTCTATCCTAATGGCTTCATTTTAACGTAATTACCTCGTTAAAGACCTTATCTCCAAACAACGTTACATTCTGAGGTACTAGGAGTTAGGAATTCAATATATGAATTTTGAAGGGATACAATTGAGCTCATAACAACTATAAAGTGGCTAATTATTATCATCCCTATTTTATAGATGAAGAGACAGAGGCCTAGAAAAGTCTATTAACTTGGTTAATGCCACACACCTAGTAGTGATAGAGCCAGAACTGGACCTTTTTGTTTACTCATGAGTTTACTCATTTATTTAGCAAATATATATTGGATATCTACTATGTCCTATGTAAGTGATAAGGATACAGAAATCATGGTTCTTGCTCTCATAAACCTGATATTTTTGTGGATTATTTTTTATTCTGGACTCTCTATGCTTGCCCTCTCAACTGCTATAGAGAATAATTTTTGTGTAACTCCACACCATTATTTATTGCTACATTCAAGAAAATAGTATAACAACCTTGCAAACAAAACCAGGCTCTGAATCTAGCCTCTGGGACTATATTTGTTTCAGGTCAGTCCTGGCCTTTTCCTAGGGTGACAAACTCATCATCGCAGTTTGCCTAGAACTTGGGGCACCAAGCAGCCATCTTGGGGAGCACGGAGCCTGCCGTGCTCTGTAACGCTAGAGCCATTGGAATGTGGAGAAAGGAGCAAGGTAGCCAAATCCTACTGCATATTGATGACTTCAGCAGAGCCCTGCTGACCTGCTCTGGTACCTCCTTGGTGCTGAGGCGTTTCCACTGCCCACTGTTTATGAGATGCAGCTTCTGAGAAGCTCCTGCCTGTGGAAATGGCAGGCTTCTCAGCGGCAGAGATGCCAAGTGCGCTGTACAACAGCCTCTGCTTTTTGTCATCCTGTTAGTGCTCAAGGCTTCAATGAAAGGGTCAAGGAATAAGGAATAGTCACGGAGCCTCATAATTAGTTAAATCTTTGGAACCTCCTAAATAAAAAATTTAGCTTTTTAATAACAACAAAAGTGGCCCAAACATATGCTGTTTTATCTGTTCTCTCACCAAATTCAAGTTGATGTATGGAACTGGCACCATACATTTTGGCAGAATGGCCTGTCACAAAAACAAGGGTCCTCCAGAAACTTTCTGATTTCAGGGAAAGGGGATTCCTTAGCCATATTTAATTCTTAATTATGCTTCTTGTACTCCAAGTTAGTCAAGGAGTTAACTGACACATGTTTCACTAAGAATATGTGTGCAAGGGCTTCCCTGGTGGCGCAGTGGTTGAGAGTCCGCCTGCCGATGCAGGGGACACGGGTTCGTGCCCCGGTCCGGGAAGATCCCACATGCTGCGGAGCAGCTGCGCCCGTGAGCCATGGCCGCTGAGGCTGCGCGTCCGGAGGCTGCGTGTCCGGAGCCTGTGCTCTGCAACGGGAGAGGCCAAAAAAGAGAGAGGACCACGAAAAGAAAAAAAAAAAAAAAAAAAAAAAAAAAAATGTGTGCAATTGTGGTATGACAAAAAATATATGTTTAGCCTTTGTCTCGGATTCCTGACACAGAGTTCCTAAAACCCTTGGAATTTCCTGATAGGAGCATCTTTTGTTATTTATAAAGAGCCCCTTTTGATCACACCTGAGTTTTTGCTAATGAAGTGACTCAGGGTGGGATGCCTAGACGGCTTCAAGATGGAGATTGGTCACCAGAAAGACCAAACTTTCAGCCTCACCCTCTGACCCCCAGGGAGGGGAGGGGCCTGGAGATGGGTTACAAAAACAAGGGGACCCAGGGAGCTTCCGGGTTGGAGAACACACTGATGAGCTGGGAGGGTGCTGTACCCAGAAAGGACATAAAAAACCCTGTGCACCCCCCCACCCCCTACCTCATACTTTGCCTTATGTATTTCTTCCATGTGGTTGTTTCTGAGTATCCCTTATAATAAGCTGGTAAGCAGAGTGTTTTCCTGAATTGTATGAGTCATTCTAGCCAATTATGGAACCTGAGGGGGGTGGTTGTGGGAACCCTCAAATTTGCAGTTAGCCAAGCAGAGGTGTGGGTAGCCCCGGCACCTCATTTGTGTCTGGTGTCTGAAGTGGAGACAGATGTGCGGGACATGAACTTCAGGAGTTAGTGTCAGCATTGAATCAAATTGTTGGTGTTGGAGAATTGGAGCATTGATGTGAAGAACTCCCACACCTCTGATGTCAGAAAACATGCTTTGCAATGAACATGCTGAGTACCAAGGAGGAGACACAAAAATAGGAGATGGGCATTCAGGGCTTACTATCAATTGGGAGTTTGGATGCACATGAAAAAATGCACAATTCAAAGTCATTTTGGAAAGTGCCCAACAAGCGAATGGCTGTGTCTCCTTAATTTGACCTTGAAGTCTCTTTCAACCTCAATATCATTTCAGTTTATAAATATTCTAAGGTGCACAAGCTGTAAGTTTATAAGAAGCAAGATGTGGTTCCCACCTCCACATGGCCTCAAAGACCCTGGGTTTCAGACCCTGCTTCTGGGAGGGTCTGCCACCTTGACCAGATGAGACGCTGGCATGGCAGCGAGAACTGGGTGCCGGCCATGGTTAGCTCATATAGCATTTGAGTCCCCAAGCCAAAATGAAGTTTAGGTTGGCCAACTTTTGCATGTTCTTTGGGAAATTGAGAAGCTTCCCTGCACCACACGCTCAGGACACAGCACTCAGCAGTTTCTTCCCTGACATTTTATGCTTTGTTTTTATTTTTTTCCAAGTGGAAGGAATGCCACAGAGGTTCCTCCTGTAACTGGGAAAAGACTTTTTATATTTCTGGCTAGTCAGAACCTTCCAGGGAAACCTCTGAATTCCAGTACATTTGTGGTTTCAAAAGTGATAAGACGCAGGAGACTCTAAGACTTCTGAGTAGGTAGTACAGTTGCCTGTGCACCCAAGGGTGACTTGAAGACCACTGGGAAGGCTCCCTGGCCAGATGTACCTCCCCATCTCAGAGAAAGATTCCTTCTTGTGGGACCTGGAAGCATTTCTGTACTCAGAGGCCCTTGAAAGTGATAGAAGTTTAGAATCCTAGAATCCCTGAGGTAGAAGGGAGCTTAGGGATGATTTGGCCCATCCCCCTCATTTCACAGTTCAGAGACAGGACTTGATTTTCCTGGGGCCTTGTACCCAGGACAGTGGCCAAGCCAGGCTCTTTCTAAATATTACCAGGACTCATTCAGCCATAGCAGGCTAGCTGCTTCATCCACGAGCGGAGAATCATTTGCTAACTATGAATGTGACCTTTGGGAGGATGACTCCAAGGGAGAGTAGCCTGGTGGGACTAAGGCATCAGGAAGGAGGGCCCAAGGAGATAAGGGGACACCAGTCACAGTTCTTGCATCTCCCCTGGAAATATGGAGGGAGGCCAAGAACTGCCCCTCTGCTCCTGGCTCTTCTGTCCAGGGGCAGGTGTAGTGAGAAACTGACCGCATTGCGCTGGAGGTTTGTCCTGTCTGTGCAGCTGCCATAACAAAGTACCACAGGCTGAGTGCCTTAAACCACAGAAACATATTTTCTTTCAAGTTCTGGAGACTACAAGTCCAAGAACAAGGTGTCAGAAAATTTGGTTTCTAGTGAGGTCTGTCTTCCTGGTTTGCCAGGGACAGAGGCAGGGAGAAAGGAAGGAAGAGAAGGAGAGAGGGAGGGGAAAAAGGAAGGGAGAGAGGGAAAGAGAGAGAGAGAGATCTACCTATCTCTTCCTTTTCTTATAAGGATAACAGTCCTATTGGCTCAGGGCCCCACCCTTTTGACCTCATTTAACCTTAATTACCTCCTTAAAGTCCCTGTCTCCAAATACAGTCAAAAGGAAGGGTAGGGCTTCAACATACGAATTTTGAGAGGACAAAGTTCAGTCCCCAGCAGTGTTGTCATTTTACCCTGGGGTGGATCTCAAGGTATTAGTAAGCCATTCATCTTGGCTGTGATGAGACTTTTTGCAAGAACTGGATTTGCCGTTCCAGGCACTTCTACTTTCAGTGGACAGATTTCTCAGCTTCATGGGACACAAAATGTTATGCACCCCCCGTCAGGAAGCCACCCCAGCCAGCTTGCCTTCCAGTGAGCCAGGGGCTCCTCTTCCCTGCACCCACAGCACCTGCGGAGAGAGCCTACATCTCATGCCATTGATATGTCTGTCTCCAGCACCCTGCTCGGTGCCCTTAACCTTTAGACATTTGATAAATGTTTGAGGGGTGAACAAAATGGTCTCCTAAAACTGTTGGTACCAAGGCAGACATACAGTGAAGCTAATGAAGCTTAAGTATCAGGGCCCCTCATTTGCATGAGGACCTATCTAAGCAATTTCAAAGTCACAATTTGGTATTCTTTTCCTTAAAGAGATTGTTAATCCCAACCTCCCTCCAAAAACAAAACAAAACAAAGCAAGACAAAACCAAAACTATATAAATTCTGGCTCCATAAAACCTGGGTATGGCCCTGGGTTGCTGAGGTAAGGTGTGGCTCTCTACTATATTTAATATTTCTTCCCTAACCTGTTTGACCCTGGAGGGGAGGGATGCACCTCAAATACATTTCTCTTTCCTGAGGCTTTTTTTTTCTTTTTTTTCCTGTACGCGGGCCTCTCACTGTTGTGGCCTCTCCCGTTGCGGAGCACAGGCTCCGGACGCGCAGGCTCAGTGGCCATGGCTCACGGGCCCAGCCACTCCGTGGCACGTGGGATCTTCCCGGACCGGGGCACGAACCCGTGTCCCCTGCATCGGCAGGCGGACTCTCAACCACTGCGCTACCAGGGAAGCCCCCCTGAGGCTATTTTTGAGAGATATAATCTGTTCACTAAGCCATCTTATTATTATTATTATTTAAATTTTTATGCAATTAAGTTACACTCCATTTACGGTTATTACAAAAGATTGGCTATATTCCCCGTATTGTATCCTTGTAACCTACCTTACACCCAATAGTTTGTACCTCCCACTCCTCTACCTCTATATTTCCCCTCTCCTCCCCCTCCCCACTGGTAACCACCAGTTTGTTCTCTATATCTGTGTCTACTAAGCCATCTTTTGATCAAAGGAAATGAAAATAGTGGAGCTGTGTGCCTGGCATCATGGAATACACTGACTTCCAAAAATCATTAATTAAAGACAAAATAATATGCCCAAGCATGATTCCAGGAGAGTTTTCTTCCCACCAACTATTACTCAGAGCCTTTACAGAAAGGGGAAGCACAGCCATGTGGGGCAGCCCTCGCACCCTGAGTTCCTTTAGGAGCTTAGTTGTCTGCCTGGCTTCAGAGAGCAGGAGTCCTCACACCCACTCAGTGGAAAGTCTAGCCAACCTGACCTCTCATTACCGTCTCATGTTAGCCCACTTCTCTCTTTGCCTCCAGTGTCACTGCCATGCTCTCTCGCATGGTTATTGTGCTAACTGGTCTTCCTCCTTCTGCTCTTGCCCTCTTCAATTCATCCTTCATACGATCGCCTAGCCGATAGCCGGAGAGAACTTTTCAGCCATTCCAAGGTGATCATAGCTCTCATGCTTGAATCCCTCGGTGGCTCCCTATTCTACTCAAGATAAAGCTCAGATTCCGTGGTGTTATGTGCAAAGCCCTCAGGACTTGCCTGCTGTTTACCTTTCCCTCCTGTCTCCCCACACCTGGCTGGCATTTCAGGGCTCATCACACTGAGTTACTTGTAATTCCTGGAAGGTGCAGAGCTCGCTCCACCATCTGGGTTTTCTGCCTAGAGGCTTCCCTCCTACTTTGCCCTGACTCATCTCCTCCACTTTCAGTTTAGATTAGTGCTATCCACCGAGATATTACATGCGCCACCTATTTATTTAATTATAAAATTTCTAGGAGCCATGTTTTTAAAAGTAAAAAGCACATGAGCACTACAGCACAACAATATCTTACGTGATGCCATGGCAAAGGAACGTAATCCTACCAAAACCATAAAGTTGTGTTTAATGGAAAAATAGTTCACACTGCTTCAGTTTTAAACTCATGAAAATTACAAGTTCTGTTCCTCAGTCAGACTAGTCACATTTCAAGCGCTTAATCACTCCTTGTGGCTGGTGACCACCGTACGGACATCACAGGTTTAGTTTTCACTTTCTTGGACATGCCCAGTCTGCACTGGGTGCCCTCCCAGATGCTACTACAGTATTTTGTGGTTAACCCAATCATAATGCTTATCACACTGTGATAGAGTTGTCTGCTTACCTGTCTCTGTTTTTCATGAGACTCTAACCTTATTGACAGTTAGGACTTTGTCTTACAAATCTTTGTATTTTCAACATCGGACAATCCTGGCTAAGATAGTTGCTCAGTTTGTTTGAAGGTGATTGAATACCTGAACAGCAGCAATCTTCTCTGGGCTTTCAAGGCACTACAAAATCCAGTCCCTTGCACTTGACTTTGTCTCCTACCACCCTCCCCTCATTCACCCTGTGGCAGCCACACCAGCTCCTTATCATTCATTGAATGCTCTGTGTATGTGCCAACCTCAGGCCCTCAGCACAATGTTCTCTGTGCCTAGAGAGCCCCTCCCCTGGAAGGCCTGTCGACTTTGCTTGCTCCCTCATTGCATTTAGGTATCTCTTTACAGCTGCCTTCCCTGGCCAACCTTTTGAAAATAAGCCCCATTCTGCCAGTCATTTTCTACCACTTAACTTTAGTTTTCATCATGGTGCCCATCACCACCTGACTCTCCATACTAGAACTAATTACTATTCATTTATAATTGTTTACTTTATATTTACTTATATAATTTACTTATGATTATTAATTACTCCTAGAACACAAGTTTCATGAGAGTAGGCACTTTTCTGTGACGTCCAATGCTGTTTTTCCAGAACCTAGAACTGTCCCTGGCACCTAATAGGTGCTCATTAAATATTTATTGACTGCAAGAAGGTTAGACCATCTATCATAGGGGAGCTTAGGGAAATGGAAAAGGTAATAAGCACTCAGAAGCAGAGTTCCAGAAATTTCAGTACTTCTCCCACTTCAAATTTTAAAATGTCCAAACGGCTTGAAAGTTACCCAAATTTCAGCTTTTCTTTGACTTATGGTGCAGAAGTTGCTGCAGGAGAAAAAAGGATAATTGTGAGTTTTAGGAGGTAAAGTCTTCATGAGTGAGTCCAGTTCTCTGTCCCCAGAATAAGGGGACCCCTGATCCTCTAAAGGCAGAGGGGTTGGAGGGATGGATTGTAGCTGTTGGAAGCCTCCACGGCAGTTGGTAAGGGACACCATCAGTTGGACTGATGCAGGGACTCCAGCAGGTTGCTTGGGACAGAAAGGGACCAGGTAGGAAAGATCCTGAGAAAAGCATCTGACCAATGCTGGGCTGCCAGAGTCCTGAGTGGCAGCGAGTCAGAGCAGAAATAAGAGGCGGAGGCAAAGATTTCGGTCTGAGTCTGCATACTGACCACTTTGGAACACGACTCAGTGACGTGGGGCAAGCCACTCAATCAATGCTTTGTCCTCACTTGCGAAAGAGAGATAATTTGTATTTCACAGGGTTGTTGTGAAGATGACATGACATGATATATATGAAGGTGCTCTATAAGCTGAGAAATACAAGTTTTTAGCGCTGTAGGTATTTTCCCATGAGCTTTCTTGTCTGCCACACTACACATTCAATCATTGAATTTCCTGATTGTATATAACTCAGGGCTCTTGTAAACTTTTATTTTGTTATAAAGTTCAGCCCTTTCCTCTTGAACGTCCCTCAGGGTTCAGAAAAACAAATATCAGTCTGGCTTGGAGAACCACCACAGTCTGTGACTTAAGGAGCTATACTTTGGCATTTCGCCAAATACTGTTTTCCATTGATTTCATATGTGAATTTCTTATATCCCCAGATAGACTGTAAGCTGTGTGGTGCTGAGAACACAGACTTCAGAGTCATTTACTCTTGGGTTTAAATCTTGGCTTTGCTACTTACTTGCTGTGTAGGACTTTGGGTAGGGTTACTTAATCTGTTAAAGCATTAGTCTTCTCATCCACAATATTGACATTATAATAATATCATTTGTAAAGTGTTTTTGTGAGAATTGAAAGAGATAATGCATCTAAAGTTCTAAACTCAATACCTAGTACCTAGTAAGAGCCTAATCAGTATTCTGAACAATAGTTACCAGCACAGCACTTGGTACATACTAGTACTGGGTTTTCTCAAAATACTTAACTGAGAACTGGAAGTGAAGCAAAGAAAGCAAACAATAATTCATGACCAGTTTTGGTTTTAATCTTCCAGCCTATCAACAGAAACTGAAAGGGTTATGGCTTCCTGACCCAGGCAGAGACTTAAACAGTAATATTAAGGCAACTTATTTTCTTGGGTTGACAAGTGATAAATCTCACTTGAAATATGACAGTGGGTTTGGGTCAAGGAAGGGGATATTGGCAATATTAGTGCTGAGATGTTGACGGGATGGTTGTGGGATATACGTATGAGGCAGTATATTTTCGAGGATATTTTCCAATTGCAAATCATCTGCCCCATTTCCAGACCATGCATCTTAATTTTTGTTCAGAAATTTTGATGGACACAAATGTAGAAGTGTTACTATACGTCACCAAAAAAATGATTAGCACTGTGTTTGTTTGTTTGGCTATTTGTTTAATTTATCCACACAATGAAGAGTTTTTAAACTAATGGGCTCTGTACTAGGTTTTAGGAATCAAAGACAAGGCACAGATTTTAACCTCATATTCTGGTGCAGGAGACAGACACATAACCCGTGGAGTTAAAATGCTGTACAAAATTACATGGGGTATATTTTCACTATTTCTGTAAATTAAAAAAATAAGGTATACATTTTTATGTAGAATTATTTTTCATCTCAGTTTTTGGAAGACATTATACTTCTCTATTCTGGCTTCCATTGTGATGTTGAGAAATCAGTTGTCAGTCTCAATATCATTCCTCCGTAGGTGATATCTTTTCGCTTTGACAGGTCTTAACATGTTCTCTTTGTTAATCTGTGGTTTTACTCCAATGTGTCTAGACATGTATTTATTTTACTAAGGATTTACTGTGACTGCTTAAGTTGAACACTTCTGTCCTTTATCTTTCTGTAAAATTATCAGCCATTAACCTTTTTTTAAGTTTTTAAAAAACTGTGGTAAAATATACATAACAAAATTTACCATTTTAACCATTTTTAAGTGTACAATTCAGCAGCATTAGGTACGTTCATACTGTTGTACCACCATCACCGCCATCTGTCTCCGGAACATTTTTTTATCTTCTAAAACTTTAATTCGGTACTCATTAAACACTAACTCTCCCTTACCCCAGTCCCTGGCAATCACCATTCTACTTTCTGTCTCTGTGAATTTGACTACAGTATTCTAGGTACCTTATGTAACTGGAATCAAACAGTATTTGTCCTTTCATGACTGTGTTATTTCACTAAACATAATTTCCTCAAGGTTCATTGGTATTATAGTACGTGTCTTTCTAAGACTGAATAATATTTCATTGTATGAATACACCACATTCTGTTTATCCATTCATCCAGGTTAGCTTGTATTTCCATCTTTGGGCTATTGTGAATAATGCTGCTATGAACATGGGTATACCAATATCTGAGTCCCTGCTTTCAATTCTTCTGGCTATATAACCAGAAGTATCATACAATAATTCCATTTTTAATCTTTTGGAACCACCATGCTGTTTTCCATAGTGACTGTATCATATTACATTCTTACCAGCAGTGCACAAAAGTTCCAATTTCTCTACATCCTCATCCACACCTGTTATTTTCTGCTTGGTTTGGTTTGGTTTGGGTTTTCTTTTTTTGATAATAGCCATCTCAGCGGGTGTGAAATGGTTTCTTACTGTGGTTTTGATCTGCATTTCCCTAATGATTAATGATATTGAGCATCTTCTCATGTGCTTTTTGATCATTTGTATATCTTCTTTGGAGAAATGTCTATTTGAGCCCTTTGCCCATTTTCTAATTGGGTTTGTTGTTGTTGTTGAGTTGTAGGTTCCTTATCTATTCTAGATATTAATTCCTTATTAGATATATACCTTGCAAATATTTTCTCCCATTCCATGAGTTGCCTTTTTACTCCGTTAGTAGTATCCTTTGATGCACAAAAAGTTTTAAGTTTTGATGTAGTCCAATTTTTTTTTCTTTTGTTACCTATGTCTTTTTTTTTTTTTTTTTTTTTTTCGCTGCAGCCTGTGGGATCTTAGTTCCCCAACCAGGGATCAAACCCTTGCCCCCTGCAATGGAAGCCTAACCCTGGAGTCCTAACCACTGGACTGCCAGGGAATTCCCTGTTACCTATGGTTTTGCTGTCATATCTAAGAAATCATTGCCCAATCGAGAGTTTTTCCTTATATTTTCTTCTAAGATTTTTATACTTTTAGTGCTTCCGTTTAGGTTTTTATCCGTTTTAAATTAATTTTTGTATATGGTATAAAACTTCATTTTTTTTTTTTTGCATGCGAATATCCAGTTTTCCAAACACTATTTGTTGAAAAGACCATTGTCTCTTTAAATATTGCCTCTCCTTTTTCATTTCTAGTCTCTCTTTTGGAAAGCTAAATAGACATATTTCTCATTTCATCTTCCATGTTTCTTATTTCTTAATCTTAGTTTCTTTTATCTTTGTAATATTAATTCTGTTTAATTTCTTCGGCTTTGTTTTTCAACTTACGAATTATTCTTCTGGGTTAGTCTACTATTTAACCTGTCTACTGAGTTTTAAATTCAATTATTACATTTAAAATTTTTTTTCTAGAAGTTCTATGTAGTTCTTTTCCAAATATGTCTTGTCATTTTTGATAGTCTCTTATTCTTTGCTCATATTTTCAATTAATACTCATACCTTATAAACATACTATACATACTTACTTAATATTCTGTAACCATTAATACTTATATTTAAAATCTTGGCTGGTGACTTTTTCCCTGCATGTTTCTGCTGTCTCTTATGCAGGGAAATTTGTGTACTCATGTATTTTGTGATTTTTGATTGTGAGCTAACATTCTTTGGAGCTTTGTGGGAACTCTTAGAGACCTGAGTGGAGAGAATTTGTGTTTGCTTTTACCAGAGGCTAGGGTACTACCAATCTAGGACCACTTTGAACTAAATTTTTGATTTGGGTTTTTTTGGAACATGAAGGAAATCTGAATTCAGGCCCCAAACTTATTTGAGATCTCACAGGTGCTTAAAAATTCACAAAGCTGCCTTTGACCCTGTACCAAATGCCATGACTGATATATTAATTGTGTGGGTTTTTTTTATTATATTCCTTTGAGGGGTATGTGTGTGTCTCTTTTAATTATTTACTTTGTGTATAGTCCTTTGCAACTCTTGGATAAATGTTTGGGTCTCTCCTGTTAACTCATGAACTTATGTGGACTTGAGATTTATTGTGCTGCCTCCAAGTGGCCATTAAAACAAATGCTCTAGATTATCTTGGATCAGCAAATGCTCTAGAACAGTCCCCAGCTTCAGCATTCACCCTCTTCTCTAGATTTGTGCAATGGTTTCATCTTTGACCTTTGAATATTTTCTTTATTTTCTTGCCAAACAGAAGATTTTTGTTATATTTTATCTGGTGGTTTTGAGAGATTCATAGCAAGAAGTCTTTTCAGATATGAAATCCTCTACAGTATTTATACTACACACATACATAGCTCTAAATTCTGTGATGTTTTTAATTTGATCTTTGGTGTATGTTTTCTTATGTTTTTATTATATTTGGTGTACGGTGTATTATTTTAATTCTTACAACAGGTTTGTGAGATAAGTATTATTATTATCATCATCATTGCCATTTTAAAGATGAAGAAACCGAGACATAGAAAAGTTAAGTAATATGCCCAAGGTCACACAGCCAATAAGTGGTAGATATTTGAATCTGGGAATTCTGGCTTCAGTGCACATGTACTTAACCACTCCAATCAATCATATTCAGACTACTCTTTGTTCCCGGCACTCTTCCTTCCTGCTTACAATCAGAATGAGGAAGCAATGCATCCCCATATGGAACTTTTTTTTTTTTCACACACCCACAGACTGTATTTTATTTTTACAAGAGATAAATAAACTGACACCAAGCATTCCCATATGGAACTATTAAAAAACAATATAAGATAATGTTATGTGTATGGGTTCTTAATCACTGTACATGTTTTCAGAAAGAGTAATCAATGGGGAAGTTTTCTGCCAGTTTTTGGACTTGAAATAGGTCTTGAGAAATGGGTATGAATCAACAAAGTAGGAGAAAAGGGAATGAGGAAGAAATTCCAAAAGGGGCAGGGGTTGGGGGGGGGGGATATGCACCCAATGTCAGAAGTAGAAATGAGCATGATAATATATGTCTGAAAACCCTGGCCCATGAAGAAGATCTTAAAGAAATGGGCAATTCAGTTGGATAGGTATAAGGAACCTGGAAGTCAGATAAAAAAATTTAGGTGTAATAAGTAGAACTTAGGTTTAAGGAAGGCACCTTCATAATAGCATACTAGATGGAAGTTATCAAAAACCATGACGGGTCTGACATTTTACTCTACCTGAAAGCAAAAAAAGTTAGCCTGTTGCATAGATGCTGGCAGAAGACACAAGGCTCCTGAGCAGAGACAAAGGACTTTGTTATTCGAGGCATAGCAAGCAGCATGAGTTTCAGTTTCACCTCCACTCTCCTTGTTCCTAGAGTCCCACAGAAGTGATGTAGAATGAAAGCTCTATGTGCAAGGGGTTTGTATCACAGCTGAAGAACTTCAACCCTAATGAACTAAATCTTTTATAATGGACTACAAGAACATCTACCTGATTTCTGCCAGGAGGGAGACATCATCTTTATTATACTAGGCAATAAACAAACCTGTTCTCTGCTCTAGAGGGAAATAGTCCAAAAGTAAGGCCACAGGTGCCTCTGTTTGCAAGATGGGAAGCAACATGAGAAAACCACAAAAATTGTTTCCCATCAGAAGGAATCTGAAAAATAGCAATCTGAGTATGAAGCATTTGCAACATTTTATATAAGCTCCATGAGAGCAGGGATTTTACCTGTTGCTATAGACTGAATGTTTGTGTCTGCATCAAATTCATATGTTGAAGTTCTAATCCCCATGTGATGATATTTAGAGGTGGGACATTTGGGAGGTAATTAGGTCATGAGAGTAGAGCACTCATGCATGGATTAGTGCCCTTATAAGAAAAGACACGAGAAAGATGATCTCTCTTTCTCTCTGCCATGTGAGGATACAGCAAGAAGGAGGCCATCTGAAAACCAGGAAGAATGCCCTTGACAGACACCAAATCTGCTGACACCTTGGTCTTGGGCTTCCCAGTCTCCAGCACTGCTGTAAGAAATAAATTTTTATTATTTAAGCCACCCAATCTATGGTAATTTGTTATAGCAACCCAGGATAAGACACTGACTGTTGTTAGTCTTGTTCACTGTAATATACAGATAAGTATATAACAGGCCATCAATAAATATTTGCTGAATGCATTTAGTGTGTAACAATTTTTTAGTGTTTACCTCATCCCAGGCCCAGCACTAATCATTTGACAAGTGTTAACTCATTTAATCCTCCCAACAATAGGTTCTTTTATTACCCCATTTTACAGATGGTAAACTTGAGGCACAGAAAGTTTTAATTAACTTACTTCAGGTTATACTTGTATGAAGTGGTGGAGATAGGATTCAAACACCAACATGTGATTCCAGAATCTGTGCTTTTAGTTATTACGATAAACTGTCTTTCAGTGCTTGCCTGCTGGTGGTGGTAATTGGGAAAAACAGAAAAAAAGGAGTTTTAAAGGAAGAGTAGAATGGATTTGCTGATTTCCTGGATATAGAGGATGAATAAAAAGGGATGAGTTTTGATCTTAGTGACAAGGGTGGAGTGGGATACTTCAAAAGTCCACCCCTTCATAAAAGCAACTAAAAACCTGGCAAAACTGTCAGAATAAACTTTTTATCATAACTCTGGAAACCAACCAGATGCTTGCAGCAATTCATGGATCACATACTCCAGGAAAAAAGCTGGATCTTGGTAAGAACAACAAGCTTTGTGGCATTGTAACTTGCCTTTGTCCCGTCTCCAGCCCCCCAGGTCTGTGGTGGCCTTGAAAATAACCACCTGTATTCTAGTACCAGTGCCAGAGGGAGTAGAATAAATATCACTTGGAAATATTTGTTTTTGGTTGATTTGTCTGGTGACTCCCTAGAAGACCAGCTCAAAAGGCATATTTTACCTCACTTAATGCAGAAGTTGCCCAGCCTTAAAGGCATTACCTGGGGTCATTCATTGAAAACACTTGGAGGCAAATGTTTTAGCCTTTGCTGCTAAGGCAATGGATAACAGTTGGGGTAAACAATAGATTAATCAAATACCTTGAAAGAAAGGCTAGGGAATAAGGGCTTTGAAAAGTTCTGACATATTTCTGGAAATCTAGAAGGCCCAGGGCTGTTCCCATGATCAAGAAAGGTCAAGAAGTTCCTAAGCTCTGACCTCTAGTTGTCCTGAACAAGCAGGAAGCGAAGGTCAAGGCAGAGTTGTAAATTGCCTGGCTGAGTGTTGAAGGCATGCTACAATAAACACACAGAATCTCTGTGCAAAGACTGGGAGGTTTTGTTGTCGCTGTTGTTGTTCCAGGTGCTTAAGGAAATCTCTGTACAATCATTAGTTATCCACTAAGTTAACAATCAGAAATTTCAGTGGTTGCACATGACTGAGAATACAGCCTTTACACAACTGGTTCAGAGAATTCAATTAACAAACAATAGTTACAGCAAGCAGCAACAACAAAGCCTGTGGAGGGAGTAGAATCTGATTTCAGAGTTGCCAAATTTTAATATCCAAAATGTTGAGTTTTCAATAAAAAATTATGAGGCATGAACCAAAACAAGAAATTATGGCCCATTTACAGGAAAAATAACAATCAATAGAAAGTGTTTCTGAGGAAGCCCAGGTATTAGTCTTCCTAGACAAAGACTTAACATTAGCCATTTTAATATGCTTAAAGACCTAAAGGAAACCATATGTAAAGCACTAAAGAAAAGCATGAAAACAATGCCTCACCAAATAGAGAATATCAATAAGGAGGTAGAGATTATACAAATAAACCAAACAGAAATTCTGGAGTTGAAGCATACAATAACTTAAATGAAAAAGTCACTAGAGGGGCTTAACAACAGATCTGAGGAAGTAGAAGAAAGAATCAGCAACTTGAAGATAGGCTAATTGAAATTATACCATGTCAGGAACAGAAAGAAGAAAGAATGAAGAAAAATGGCAGAGGCTAGGAAACTTGTGTGACACCATTAAGTGAACTAAAACATGCATAATGAGAGTTCCTGTAGGAAAAGAGAAAAGGGCAGAAAAAAATAATTGAGGAAATAACATCCAAAAATTCCCAGATTTTCTGAAAAATATGAATCTACACCTCCATGGAGCTCAGTAAACTCCAAGAAGGATAAACTCAAAGAAATCCACACCAAGATACATCATAATCAAACTGTTGAAAGCTCAGGACAGAGAGTCTTGAAAGTGACAAGAAGCAATTCATCACATACAGCTAACTTCTCATCAGAAACCATAGAGGCCAGATGGTGGTGGGGAGATATATTTAAGTGCTGAAGAAAAAAACATGTCAAGCAAAAATTCTATATTCAGCAAAAATATCCTTCAGATATGAAGGAGAAACTAAGATATTCTCAGATAAACAAAAACTGAGAGAGTTTGTTTCTAGCAAACCTGTCCTACAAGAGATGCTGAAGGGAATCCTTTAGGTTAAAATGAAAGGATACTAGACAATAACTCAAATCCATTGTTAATGGTAACTACATAGATAAATATAAAGGATAGTATTAATGGATTTGTGTTTGTAACTCCTCTTTTTTCCTATGATTTAAAAGACAACTAAAACAATAATTATAAATCTATGTTGATGGGCAAGCAATGTTTAAAGGTATAATTTGTAATGATTACAGAATAAAGGGAGGGAGAAACTGAGCTATATAGGAGCAAAATTCTGTATATTATTAAAATTAAGTTGGTATTAATATGAACTAGATTGCTATAAATTGTTAATTGTAATTCTCAGGTAAAGCACTAAGAAAATAACTGAAAAATATATAGAAATGATAGGGAATTAGAATGGTACCCTAGAAAGTAACTATTTAACATAAAAGAAAGTCGTAATGGAGGAATTGAGAAAAATAAAGATAGATGACATAGATAATAACAAAATGGCAGAAGTGAGTCCTTTCCACTGGAAATTACATTAAATATAATTAATTAATTATGGATTAAACACTCAATTAACAGAGAGATTGGCAGAATGGACTTTTAAAAAACATGATCCAAGTACATGCTGTCTACAAGGGACTCACTTTAGATTTAAAAACATAGTAGGGTAAAAAAAAGAATGGGAAAAGACACTCCACACAAACAGCAAAGAAAAGAGAGCTGGAATAGCTATTCTAACATCAGAGAAATATATCAGACTTTAAAACAAAAATTGTCACTGAAACAAAGAAGGATATTTTATAATGATAAAGGGATCAACCACTCAATAAGATATGACAGTTACAAACATGTATGCATCTTACAACAGAACTGACCAGAGCTGAAAGAACTGATCGGAGAAATAGACAATTCTATAATAATAGCTGGAAACTTTAATATCCCACTTTCAATAATGTATAAAACAAATAGGCTGAAGTCCATCAAGGATGTAAAAGACTTTACAACATTATAAACCAACTATATCTAGTAGATACCTCTAAAACTCTCCACCTAATAACAGTAGAATAAACATTCTTCTCAAATGTAAATGGAACATTCTCTAGTTTAGACTATATGCTAGGCCACAAGCAAATTTCAATAGATTTTAAAAGATTGAAATCGGACAAAGTATGTTCTCGTACCACGATAAAGTGAAATTAGAAATCAATAACAGAAGTAAATTTAGAACATTGACAACAAGAGAAGCCACCGCAATGAGAAGCCTGCACACCACAATGAGGAGTCACTCCCGCTTGCCACAACTAGAGAAAGCCCGCGCGCAACAACAAAGACCCAATGCAGCAATAAATAAATAAAATAAAAATTTAAAAATAGTATTATAGGACTTCCCTGGTGGCTCAGTGGTTGAGAGTCCGCCTACCGAGGCAGGGCACACAGGTTTGTGCCCCGGTCTGGGAGGATCCCACATGCCACAGAGTGGCTGGGCCCATGAGCCGTGGCCGCTGAGCCTGTGTGTCCGGAGCCTGTGCTCCGCAACGGGAGAGGCCACAACAGTGAGAGGCCTGCGTACCGCACACACACAAAAAAATCTATAACATTCACAAATATGTGAAAATACACTCAAATAATCAATGGGTGAAAGAAGAAATCAAAAGGGAAATTAGAAAATAATTTGCGATGAATGAAAACAAAAACACAACATAGTAAAACTTATGGGATACAGAGAATGTTGGAAAAATACTCAGAGGGAAATTTATAGCTGTAAACACCTTCATTAAAAAAGAAGAAAGATCTCAAGTCAATAACATAATCTTCCATCTGAAGAAACTAGAGAAGAGCAAACTAAGCCCAAATCAACAAGGAAGGAAATAATAATCAAAATGGAAATAAATGAAATAGAGAATAGAAAAATAATAGAGGAAATCAATAAAACTAAAAGTTGGTATTTTAAAAAGAGCAACAAAATTGCAAACCTTTATCTAGACCAGTGGTGCCCCACATTTTTGGCACCAGGGACTGGTTTTGTGGAAAACAATTTTTCCACGGACTGGGGGGAGTGGGAGATGGTTCAAGCAGTAATGCAAGTGATGGGAGGGATGATTCAGGAGGTAATGCAAGTGATGGGGAGCTATGGGAGCAGCAGATGAAGCTTTGCTCGCTCGCCCGCTGCTCACCTCCTGCTATGTGGCCCAGGGGCTGGGGACCCCTGATCTAGACTGACCAGAAAAATTGGGAGAAGGCTCAAATTACTAAAATCAGGAATGAAAGCAGGCACTCTACCACTGACCTTAGAGAAATGAAAAGAATTATAAGAGAATACTATGAACAATTATATGCCAACAAATCAGAAAACCCAGATGAAATGGACAAATTTCTAGAAACATGTGAACTAACAAAACTGACTGAAGAAGAAATGGAAAATCCGAATAGACCTATAAAAAGTAAAGAAACTGAGTCAACAATCAAAAAACTTCCAATAAAGAAAAACCTGGTACTAGATGCCTTCACTGGTTATTTCTACCAAGTGCTCAAAGAATTAGCACCAATCCTATACAAACACTTCCAAAAAATAAAAAACAGCAAAGACTTCCTAACTTGTTCAAGAGGACAGTATTACCATGATACCAAAATGAGACAAAGACATCAAAAGAAAAGAAAACTACAGGTCAATATCCCTTATAAACATAGGTGTGAAAATCCTCAATAAAATACTAGCAAACTGAACTCAGTAGCATATAAAGAAATATTGTACATCAGGACCAAGTAGAAATTACCCCAGAAATGAAAGATTGGTTTGATATACAAAAATCAATGTAGTTAAAAAAATGAACATTTTAATAGACATAGAAAAAACGTTTGACAAAATCCAACGTTCTTTCACAAAAAAAGCAGTCAACAAAATCAGAAATAGAAGGGAAATTCCTCAGTTGGATAAAAGGTACCTATGAAAAATCCACAGGTAACATCAGACTTAATGGTGAAAGACTGAAATCCTTCCCCCTAAAATCAGGAAAAAGACAAAAATGACCACTTTCACCACTCCTACTCAACACTCTATTGGAAGTTCTAGCCAGGGCGATTAGGAAAGAAAAGAAATAGAAGGCATTGAATTTGGAAAGAAAGAAGTAAAAGTATCTTTATTCACAGATGACATGATTTGGGTACAATTTAAATATAAAAAACCCTTTAGGTTTTCTTTAGAATACATACACACGCACACACACACTATTAGAGCTAGAAAATGAGTTCAGCAAAGTTGAAAGATAAAATTTCTATGCATTAGCGATAAACAATCCAAAAATTAAATTAAAAAACAATTTCATTTATGATACCATCAAAAAGAATAAAATACTTAGGAATAAATTATTGTTAAGATGGCATTATTGCACTTCAAATCCATTAGTATGACTACTAGAAAAAAGAAAACTAACATAAACTAAAACAAAAAAAAATACAGAAATTAGGAATCTTTGGGAACCTTCAGCATAGGATATAGTAGCTATTGAGAGAATGAAGCCCTCTCCAAGAAAAGGAACCCGTCCTTGCAGATCATAGCCTATGATCTGCCATCTCTTTCTGAGAAGGCCTGGTGCTTTTAAACAAGCAAAACCCCACCAAATTCAAAAATGGCTCACTCTGGGTTGGCAAGACAAATATAAGAATAGGGTAATTCTATTTTTATATGAAGCTTTCCAATTTGCAGTAGGGCTCCTTCCCTCCTCCTCTTCAAGGTAGGGATTGGTCTTTCAAAGAGGGAAATTCACTTTTCATTTCCTCAAAGCACTGACACATCAAGAAGTGATTGCGCTAACATTTTGGGGAACACTCTCCATTGTGAGTTTTAAGCAGAAGAGTGATGTTATCCAATTATATTTCTCAGATCACTTTGGTTGCTGTGTGTTGAATGGATGGGAGACAGTATTCAGGGAGACCAGATGTATAGTTTTTCCCTCTGGGCAGTGAATCTCCTCAGAAATGAAATTCGTCGATTTTTCTTTCAAAATCAAGCTCTTCTCTGATTGTACGCTTCAAAATATATGTACACCTGTGTCCACACAGAATAAATTTAGTTTGATCTTTTTTGGTTCATTGGTAAAAATACCCATAAAAACTCCATTTCACAGTTGGGTTACCAAAGAACTCTTAACCTGTGCTGTGTGTGTGTATTTAGCAGAAAGAATTTCTTTAGAATTGTTCTAGATATTATAACCCAACAGGGGAAATGTGCAAATAGACTTTTGATTTCAGTTTCCCATCACAGTCCAAATTATATTTTTTATGTTTTCTTTTATCAGGAGGAAACTGAATTTGTGAAGGAGTAGACATACGAAGTTACTCATCTGGTACTTCAGCAGGGCTGGTTGCAGGTCTCCTAGAACAAGTGAAATAAACAGAAATCTGCAAGTAATACTTTGGTAAGATATGGTGGGAGTCAATACTGTGAATTAATGCAGGTCTGTTTAGCTCTTCTGTGTGAGTGTTCGGAGAATTAGGAATTTAAAAGGATGCTCTCAGAGCTGCTAGAGATCAGGGAAATTCTTTTTTGTTCTTTCATTATCCATGGTTACTGAAAAAGAAAACCACTCATGATAAATTTTGGATCTAGGAACTGGTCTGGATGTGGTCAAACATGCCCAGTATTGTTAAGATGATCATAAGAGAAATGCTCCCTTCACATTGTAAGTCACATATGAAAGGGCATTCATATAACGGTGCTGTATGAAGTCTGCACTTATTTAAATAAAATTTTCCCACCCTCGGGGGACTGTTCCCAAACTTCAGTTCTCCCTTCAAACTCTCTACACAACCCTCGACTTCCTTTCTCAGTGACTGTGCTTAGTACTTCATCAGATAAATGGAGGACACGAGGCAGCTTCCTGGGGCTCTTACTTCTCATCCAGCACGGTCCTTTCCACTCCTGTGGAAGGAAGGAGCCGCACAGCCATTTCTCCTGTATCTAACCTCTGCATCGTCCCCAAGTTAAATGGCTATTTAAAGAAGGGGATGCTACAATGCTCATTGCAGCACTATTTACAATAGCCAAGACATGGAAACAACCTAAATGTCCACTGACAGATGAATGGATAAAGAAGTGGTGGTATATATATATATACACACACACACACACATACACAACAGAATACTACTCAGCCATAAAAGAATGAAATAATGCCATTTGCAGAAACATGGATGGACCTAGAAATTATCTTAAGTGAAGTAAGTCAGAAAGAGTAAGACAAATACCATATCATATCACTTATATGTGGAATCTAAAATATGACACAAATGAGCTTATCTATGAAAGAGAAACAGACTCCTCAGACATAGAAAACAATCTTGTGGTTGCAAAAGGCCGGGGGGAGGGATGCAGTGGGAGTTTGGGATCAGCAGATGCAAACTATTATATGTAGAATGGACGAACAACAAGGTCCTACTCTATAGCACAGGGAACTATATTCAATATCCTGTGATAAACCATAATGGAAAAGAATATGAAAAAGAATGTATATATATATACCTATATATATACACACATATGTATAATTGAATCACTTTGCTGTACAGCAGAAATTAACACATTATAAATCAACTATACTTCAATAAAATAGATTAAAAAATAATAAAGAAGGAAATGCTAGTAGGATGACTGTGCTCTGGTGACACAGACCTCATAAAAATTCACATCTTGCTTCTCCTCTTTAAATGTTTCTTTTGAAGGCACTGGCCATGTTCCTGGCTCTTTCAATTCTGACTTACCAAATTTCTCCAGCTCAGCCAGACCCAGTTTTATTGCAGTCACTCCCAGCGTCTTGAGACTCTCCATTTCCTCGGCCTCTTTTCCTGGGGTCTTACGCATCTCAGGCTCTTTTATGGGCCCCTCATCTCCTTGGCTCAGGGCAGCATCCAGTCCTGCAGCTTCTCTACCTCCTCCTGGATCTTCCTTCAACTTTTTTGACTCCTCATTCAGGTAAATGTTTAACACCATGACAAAGTGTTCCAGCTCCTCCTGAGCCCCCAGATAAGAGACAAAGTGCATGAGCTCCATCAGTGCCTCCTGCTCCTGCACCAACCTTTTGCGCATCCAAACATTATGGTCTCTGCTTCCCTTCCACCTTCCAAAGCTCACGCAAAATGTCTCTATGGTCCACCCTAAACAGAAAGATGCAGGGAAGAGAGTTCTGGGAAATAGTTATTTTAACCAAGTTAACAAAATACAAACCACTACAATCACATTCCCAATTAGTAAATTTTTAATTAAACTATTTAAAGTTCTAATTAACTTTTATTACATTTCAGTTAAATTATTAAAAAATTTACATTATATTACATTTTAAATTATTTAATTAAATTATATTGCATTTTAGTTATATAAATTTAATTTAAATTAATTATTCTGTTTTTTCTGTGTATGTAGTCTTAAGGAATGATGCCCTATTCACTAAATTTCTGAAATTTCTGAAATTGGATGTCTTCCTCTCCATCCTCATCACTGGTCACTCATCAAATCTTGCTCATTTCAGGTCCTAAATATGTTTCTAATAATGTCTGTTCCTCTATAGCAGTGATCTACCACTTCCCCAGTTCAGGCCTTCCTTATCTTTTGCCTTATTTCTATCACTACCTAACCAATCTCCCTGCCTTTCATTTTGTCCTTCTTAAAGCCATCTCTTTTCTACAGTTGAAGGAAAGCTACCTCAAACACAAATCGAACCACATCATGTATTCTCCCATTCACCACTCCGGAGTGTTATGTATAATTGGTACTGGAGATTGGGAATATTGTGTAAGCTTATGAGTAACTTTCTTGCTTTCTGGGTTCCTAGGAGTTTTTCTGTGGTGAAATTTAAATAACATAAAATTTACTATATTAACTATTTTAAGTAGCAGTTAGGTAGCATTAATTAAATACATTTACATTGTTGTCATACTGTTACCACCATCCATCTCCAAATTTTTTTCATCTTCCCAAACTGAGACTCCATATCCTTTCAACACTAACTCCCCATTTCTCCCTCTGCCCACCTCCTGGCAACCACCATTCTACTTTCCATCTCTATGAATTTGACTATTGACTACTCTCAGTATTTCACATCAGTGAAATCATACAGTATTTGTCCTTTTGTGAATGCCTTAGTTCACTCAGCATAATATCCTGAAGTTTCAGCCATGTTGTAGCATGTATCAGAATTTCCTTTTTTAAAGGGTAAATAATATTCCATTATATTGCATGTGCAGCATTTTTTAAAATCTGTTTATTTGTTGATGGACATTTGGGTTGCTTCTATCTTCTGGCCATTGTAAGCAATGCTGCTATGAACATGAGGGTACAAATATTTGTTTGAGCCTCTGCTTTCAATTCCTTTGGAGATATACCCAGAAGTGGAATTGCTGGATGATACAGTAATTCTGGATTTAATCTTTTGATGAACTGCCATACTGTTTTTCACATTCCCAGCAAGGATTCTAATTTCTCTGTATCCTCACCAACACTTGTCATTTTCTGATTTCTTCATTTGTTTGCTTGTTTTGTTTTGTTTTGGTAATAGCCATCCTACTGGGTGTGAAGTTGTATCTCACTGTGGTTTTGATTTGCATTTCCCTAATGATTAGTGATGTTGAGCATCCTTTTATGTGTTTATTGGCCATTTGTACAGCTTTTTGGAGAAATGTCTATTCAACTCAGTTTACCCATTTTTTTTGCGGTACGCAGGCCTCTCACTGTTGTGGCCTCTCCCGTTGTGGAGCACAGGCTCCGGACGCGCAGGTTCAGCGGCCATGGCTCACGGGCCCAGCCGCTCCACAGCATGGGGGATCTTCCCAGACCGGGGCACGAACCCATGTCCCCTGCATCGGCAGGTGGACTCTCGACCACTGCGCCACCAGGGAAGCCCAGTTTACCCATTTTTTAATTTGGTTGTTTGTTTTTATGTTGTTGAATTGTAGGATTTCTTTAAATATTTATATATATACCTCTTATCAGCTATATAATTTGCAAAAATTTTCGCCAGTTCCATGGGTTGACTTTTTACTCTGTTGACAGTGTCCTTTGATGCACAAAAGTTTTAATTTTGATGTCGTACAATTTAGTCATTTTTTTCTTTTATTGTCTATGCTTTTGTGTCATATTCAAGAAATCATTGCCAAATCCAATGTCACGAAACTTTCCCCTATGTTTTCTTCTAAGAGTTTTATAGTTTTAGTTCTTATGTTTAAATATTTGGTTCATTTTGAGTTAATTTTTGTTTTATAGTGTAGGGTAAGTGTCTACTTAATTCTTTTGTATGTGAATATCTAGTTTTTCCTATCACTATTTGCTGAAAATACTGTCCTTTCCTCATTGAATGGTCTCTACAGCTTTTCATTTGACCATATATATGAGGGTTTATTGCTGGCTCTCCATTCCATCCCATTGATCTATATGTCTATTTTTATGCTAGTACCACACTGTTTTGATTACTTTAGCTTTGTATTAAGTTTTGAGATCAAGAAGTGTGAAATCTCCAACATTTTAATTTTATTTTTTTCAAGATTGCTTTGGCTACTTGGGCTTGTTGTTCCTAGTTTATTTTTTTTAAAATAAAATGAATGCTAATTTTATTGAAAATAAAACATTAAAAGGTAAATTAAAAAAATACTATCCACCCAAACAACTCCTTACATAAGCAAAACAAAACTCACCAATGGGTACCCATTATGTACTGAATAATTCCAAACTCTTTAGCAGGTCGCCCAAGGTTCTTCGTATCCTATCTTCTATAAATCTAGTCTCCCTTGTATCACCTCTGTCCCCACCTTCTACCTTGTAGTTCTTTTATAACTTCTTAACTAGTGCCTAACTATGTGTACAGCCCATTCTCTTTATGCTTCTGTACTTCTGCTTATACTGTTTCCTCTGCCAAGAGCACCCTTCCCTTTTTATGATTGATACCCTCTACTTCTTCCTTTAAGAATATCATCTTATATGTCATCTTCTCCAAGAAGCATTTCCCAAGCCCCCATGTTGGGCTATGATTCTCTCTTCTGAATTCCAATGCCCCCCACCCCCACCTGGTCTGAGTTGTTTGGTTAAGACATTATATTGTATAGTAATTGTCTATAAGCTCTTCAAGATCAGGGACCAGATCTTCTTCTTTTGTTTAACTTCCAGTGGCTAAACACAATTTTTGGCACATAGATAACATCTGTTAAAATTAATTTAACAGAACCGAAGGGAATTTTGTATCTTCAGGGCAAGGGCCTGCTGCTAAGAGTGGGATAGATCTGCCATTGGCAAGTGGCTCAAGTGGGAGAAATCCTCAAGCGTTGGTCTTCAGGATCAGGCTCACTAGGGTGTAGAATATATGGACCCTTGCAGAGGAATATGAGTATCACATGGCTTGTGAATCATAGACTGGGAAAATAATCCTGCTGCCAGGTCACCATGCAGGGCATCTATTTGAAAAAATATATAAATTTCAGGTCATTCCAAAGGTCACTAGGCAAAAGTCCAATTCCTCTGTGGTGTGGTAGTCCTTTCCTGGAGGAATGCCAGAGGTCCTGGGAAGCTTTTTTATTCTCCAGTGCATTTAGAATGAAAAATCTTTTTGTGAAACTTCAGTTCTTTAATTCTTGAGAATGTTTCTCAATACGCATTTCAATGACTGTAGATGTTTCAATTATTTTGTAGACAATATGGTTCTAAACTCAAAGGACACCCAGTGAACTTGGTTCCTGGGATCAAAAATGGGCCAGCGCATTTAGGACAAAATGTGAAGTAGTAGTAGGTGCCGCCCAGTACGCAGGGTCAGATGCTGGGAGCAGATCGATTCAGCAGCCCCAATGAAACAGAGGTATCCTCACTGAGAGCCTCCTTCTCACAGCCTTCTCAGAGTCATTAGTTACACACAGAAATGTGGCGTATCTAAACAATGAGCCTGGTAATGGAAAGACCTTGCAATTTCTGTAGACACGTGAAGGGTGTTGAGTGATGAACTTCCCAACTCAAATCCTCCTCCTGTATTTCGTAAACTTGAGAGCAAGGAGTTGCTCAGGTACAGCTTGGTTTTCTGCACAGCATCTTGTCCATAATATGTACTTGATAATGTCTGTAACAAGAGCTAATTCCAGAAGCACAAATTGTATTTTCCAGTGAAATTGCTCTAGTTTTCTGCATATCATGGGAAGTGTATTTTTAATGACTGGTATCATCCATGATATCATCCTAATATGTTCAATTTTCTGATGCAATCATTCTTTTAAAAATTGTGAAAATGCTATATGAGCTGACTAATAGCAAACAAGTCATTGATAATCTTAAATGCTTAGGTATTTAAGGAAAATATTTAAAGAAAATGGTAAGAGGGCCGTTCTTGTAGTAAAGGCATGGGGATAACATCCTCTTGAATAAACATCTTCTTGAATAAATAAATAGTAATTAAAGTGGTTCAATAAAAAAGATCACATCTATTTTCATCCTGGTTATCATAGCTCCCATGTGTCTCATGTTGCTAACTATACTGTTTTAATTTTTTCTTAAAATGTATTAATTCCACATTAGATATGTCTTCCTTAGGCTTGGTGAAGGGAGATTGTTTCCCTCGGAAATATAATATTTTTATTCCTTAGCATTTACGAGTGAGTTCAGACTCCCTTCTTTCTAATTCTTTAAAATCATGTGTCAAAAGGGAAGCTTCCCTTTGAAAGGAGAGCTCTCTGGTGTTCTAGGACAGTTTGCCCTGGGGATAACTTTCAAAGTGCTGCTTGGACTTTGAGTCTCTTTGGCCTAGGTTGCCCAAAAAGGGAAGTTTCCCCTTAGCAACAATGCTTTTATGAGCATAGTTTTGTGTCACAATTGCTATTTACATCCTTGCCTGGATGTTGAGCTCTAATGTCAGGTTACCTTCAGGTGCTCAACAAGTCTTCATTGAGCACCTGCATAGAACTCAGTGCTGCGCTAGGAGCTATTCATTCACTCCATGCAGGACATTTATTGAGCACCTATGTTCTGCTGGACATTGGAATAGGACATTAAAAGGATGGTCTCTGTGTTCCAAGAGCTCAGAGTCCAGGTAAGGAGATAGCCGATGAACAAATAACCTTACAGCAATCTGAGCAGTCTTATACTAGAGGTGAGTGCCCAGGGAGGTCTAAGAGGGAGTGGCTACTGTGATGCTGGGGAAGAGGAACTTTTCAGAGAGTAGATGAAACCTGACCCCAGGCCTTGAAGGATGAGTGAAATTTCACCAGTTAAAGTAAAGAATAGTTAGGTGAGAATAAAGGGGAAATAAATTTGGGTAGATAAAGGGATTGCAGGAAAATTTGAAAACCAAGGGGAAGAATCTGGACCCAAATTGATTGGTAATAGGAAGTAAGCAACTGCAGGCTGAGGAGAACGATGTGACCAGTGACTGTTCAAGGAAAATTCATCAGACTTGGCCTGCTGCAGACAGAGAGGTTGGCCTGGAGGCAGCCAGGTAGTTCTTGTAAATACCAGTCAATTGGAAGTTGATAAAGCCTGGGATTGGGGTGATAGCAGAAGGAACAGAGAGAAAAAGAATGTACCCCAGTGGAAAGGGACAGTGGTTGGCTCATGGTAGGGGATGATAAATGTCTGCTGAGAGAAAGATGGAATATTTACATGAATAATTAACAGCACCTGGTATATCAAAAAGGAGTGAACATGAGACATGTCTATGACTCTAAAAATTTGAACCAAAGGGACAAAAAGAATGGTTTATTATTTCATTGACAGGAAAGAGAAATATGAGAGATGAAGTGAATTCAAAGAAAAGAAAATGAACTAATCACTATAAACTCCTGCAGGGTCGAGTTTTGCTTCCTTCTCCTGAGCACAGGACTCAGTATATAACAGTTTATCAGTAAGTATTAATAGGAAGTTAATAATGCAAGTAAATGGGGAAATGAGGGCATGGCTTTCAGCGTCTCTGGTGTCCTAAGATGGCTTGTCCTGGGGCTACCTCTCAAAGTGCTGCTCGCGTTGTTAACCTCTTTGGCTTTGGTTTCCTCATCTGCAAAACGGGGAGTTGATTGGTGGCTAGCTAACCTCCTTCCAGCGTTAAGAATCAGTGACTGTTCTTTTTGCTGGTATCTTTTTCCTCAAAAAACAACTCAGAAAATGAGCCTCAACTCTTCAGATCCATCCCTTCCCTCTGAAGTGAGCAGAGGAAACTAGTGTATGAGGTGCAGAATCTAAGGGGCCTGCGAACTGAAGGGCTATTTCTCACTGTTTGAAGGATCCCATTGCCAAAAATGGAAGTGGTGTTTGGAGTGTTGTTTTTGCCATGTCCCCTGGACTTAAATGGAACTAAATTCTCTGACAAAGATGGAAAGGAGAAGGGAGAAGAGGAGGGGGCCTGGGCTGGGAGCTGGCTTCTAATCTATGCACTGGAGGTCCAAGTTCAAAAATGCTTGCAGGAAAGCTTCAGTTCAATTTTTTTTCTCCATACACAATGAAGCCATTGTGTGTCCAGAAGCTGGGAGAAGGCAGCTGGATTTCTAGAGCTCAACAGCCAGCATCTTTTTTATTCCCCTTTGATGCTCCTCTTTTGGAGATACCCCATAGGACACATTGGTCTGGAGAATAAAATTCTAGTCAGTCCCATGCTGTAAAGTCTAGAAAACAGGAAGCAGATCATGAGCAGGAGTTATCAGCTCTCATTAGCATGAGGCCTCCGTGAATCTGTGAATAAGGACTTTCAGTAAAGCAAGGAACATCAAACACTTTCCACTCACCTGAACATTTGCCCTGCCTCCGATGACCATTTTAGGTGTGTAAGTTCCTGCAGTGCTGGGTCCTTTTGCTGTGTTAGCTTAATTTTGTAAACTACCCTGTACAGGAATGTGTTGAATAAATGCCCATCTGATTTAAAAAGTCTGGAGGGATTTCTGTGCCTACTGCTTTACGGGATCTAATCAGATGGTCCTTGAAATGGCTCTGACCCCCTCTTTGGGAAATATTTCTAAAATGATAAATTATTTCTTCTGCTAAACCTCTGTGATAGTTTTTCTGTGATTTCTCTTTAAACAGATGAAGCCTAAGGAGATGACACAAAAGGAAACTGGGGTTTAGAGATGGGGGTAGTAGAATACATTTAGATACAATGATAATAATAGTTGACATTCAGAGCTTACCCTGGTGGGGGTACTTTAGGAATTTAATTCATTTAATCCTCAAAGTGACTCTATAGAATAGATATTATTGTCTTTGTCACTTTAACAAATGAGGAAGCCGTGGCATAGAGAGGTTAAATCATGAAGCTGATACGTAGCTGAGCCAGGCTCCCAAATGTGGTCCTTAGAGTGGGACATTTTACTAATTTCCTGTGAGCAGGGTGTTTCTCTAACTTTCATGCCTCTTGGTTTCCTGACAGCTATGTTGTACTTTCATTCTAGATATAAGTCTTGACTATTCATTGTCTTTATATTCTGGTTCCCCGACATAAGATGAGCAGAAAGTCATGGGAGAGTCAACAGGGGTGGAGAGGAAGGCAACAAGTCATGGCATCGAGGTCACACACACACACACACACATGCACACACACTCACAATAAAATTTATTTATTTTATCCTCACATCACTCATGTGCTCTCAGAGGCTCCTTTCCTGCCAGGTTACACATAGTGTTTCCCTGAGGGCTCAGTCCTTTGCACTCCAGGTCATGGGAAGGGGCAGGAAGGAGATGACTTCCTTTCCAAGGGTCTGCTGGAAAACCATGTTTAGAGAGGCACGCTTGTAAGATTTGATCAATAAGAATAGCAACTGTGGGCTTCCCTGGTGGCGCAGTGGTTAAGAATCTGCCTGCCAATGCAAGGGGCACAGGTTCGAGCCCTGGCCTGGGAAGATCCCACATGCTGCGGAGCAACTAATCCCGTGCGCCACAACTACTGAGCCTGCACTCTAGACCTGCAAGCCACAACTACTGAGCCCACGTGCCACAACTACTGAAGCCCGCGCGCCTAGAACCCATGCTCTGCAACAAGAGAAGCCACGACAATGAGAAGCCCGTGCACCGCAATGAAGAGTAGCCCCCGCTCGCCGCAACTAGAGAAAGCCCGCAGGCAGCAACGAAGATCCAACACAGCCCCAAAATAAATAAATACATTTATTTAAAAAAATAATAAAATAAATAAATAAATATTAAAAAAAAAAAGAATAGCAGCTGTGAAGGACAAACCTCTATGAGTGAGACGGTGCAATCACCAGCTCTCTGAGCATAGAAGGAAATCAGTCCCGCCCTTGAGGAGCTCAGCACTGACAAAAGCAAACTCCAGTTCTGATGTGTCATCCCCCACACCCCAAGACTGTCATCTTGGGACATATTCTGTGGCATGCTATCACGTACTCTATAGCTTCTTGTACCCTGGATTTAAAAACCAGTCCAACTCTTATAACCATAGTGTGGAACGGTGTGCTGTCATTACAATGAATGAGGGTGCATTAACATTGAAAGTTACCCTTGGTGTGTTCATTAGGTGAAATAAGCTTGCAGAACAATATGCATGGTGTACTCCCATTTGTGTAACCAAGATAAAAACACATGCATAATAACAATAATAAAAATGCTTATTATACACAAGGCATTATTCAAAGTGCTCTACATTTATTAACTTAATTTTCAGAACAATCCTATAAAATGGATACTAATATTAGCTCAGTTTTATATGAAGAAATCAAAGTATGGAGAAGTTAAGTAACTTGCTCAAGGTCACCCAGCTAAGTAGCGAAGTCAGTATTCAAACCCAGGCATCCTGGCCCCAGAGCGTCTACTATTAACCAGTATGCTGTACTTTAAATGTTATGGAAGCAGAGAACAATTCTAGACAAATATACAGCAAACTGTTAACAATGGTTAGCAAAGACATGTGGAAATTTGGGTTTGGATGAGGGACAAGAGAGGACATTTTATTTTTATAATACACACTGCTGTACTTTGGGGCATTATTCTTAAACTATCTGATTATTTGTTTACAAGTTTAAAAAATCCTTTAAGGGCTGCAGGCAACCATTGAATTTGAAGTAGCCTAGTCAAGAGAAGGGATTTAAGAAAATTCTGTTTTTAGGAGGAGAGAATGGGGACTGGGCTGGGTTTATAAGGAAAAAGGAAAGAGTATGGGTGTGACTTAAAGAGAAGGGGGAGAGATGATGTACCTAGAGCAGTCGAATTCATAGAGACAGAAAGTGTAATGATGGCTGCCAGGGGCTGGCGGGAGAGGGAATTGGGAGTTGTTTTTTAATGGGTATAGAGTTCCTGTTTTACCAGATGAAGAGTTCTGGAGTTGGATGGTGGTCGTGGTTGCACAGCTACGTGAATGTATTTAACACCGTTGACCTGCGCACTTGAAAATGGTAATGCACTTAAGATGGTAAATTTTATGTTAAGTGTATTTCACAACTAAAAAAAAAAAAAACTGAAGAGGAAAAAAAGAGAGAAGAGGGAGAAAGATGACTGAGGAGCCAGTAGAAGCAACAAAGAAGGGAAAGGAGTGGAAATCGGTGCATGGAAGTGTGGCGAGGAACTTGGGCATCTAGCCCTGCTGACTTTAATGATCCACACTAAATATAAGGTCTCAGCAGAGGGAAAAACCTGTATTCTCCATGTACAGAAATGAAATAGTTTACACACTTCATAAGTTAACCAGTAACTGTCCTTTTGGGGGATGATCTGGAGGGTCCCAGGAAGAATTTCAAGCATAGTTCATTTGTCTCCATCTTGAAATCTAGTGTCCTGGTTTAGAGGAAAGTTTGCTGTTTTAAAGCAGGAGTAGGCTCCCAGTCTCTGAAAAATGCAAATGCAGATTGATCCTCCTCTAGAGCAGTTCAGGTAAACGGGGCCACCCAAAACCACACCGGTGTGAGAGGGAAGGGATCAGGTTTCAGCTGCTGGGACACCTTGCTGGCCTGGTGACAGGCCTCTGTGAGGTGGCCCTGTTCCAGCAGACCCCAGCAGCTCCTTTGCCAGGTCTACTATCAGCTCCACCACCTTTACCCTTGAGCTAGAGCCAAGGTCTCTGGAGGAAGGAGCGTGCTATTGCCTTTCATATCAGGGCCTTCCTGATGCACAGTGGACAGGCCGTGCTCAGCCCTGAGTGGCTCCCAGGGTCTCATGAGTTGGGCACTGTCATAAGAAAGACTGAGTCTCTGGAAAAGGTAGCTTCTAAAGGACTGTCAGTCAGGGCCAAGAAAAATCATCCTCACTTGAGATAATTCTGACAGTTTAGAGTCTGGGGAGTACAAATGAGATTTTCTTAGGTTTTTTTTTCCCTAAGCTTGGATGGACTTCTACTTACAGCATGGCATGTTTTCATCTTGACTAGTATGAAGAGGTCCCACCTTCCTATTTTCTTCCTGTTTCATCCCCAGATAGCTACCATAACTGTAATTATAGCCATATTTACTGAATGAATATTACATGCCAGGAATCTTACCTATACACTTCTCGCAACAAAATGCTGCAATAGGGAATATTAACACCATTTTACAAGTGGATGAAACTGATCATCAGAGAAGTTAAGAGTCTTATCCAGGGCCATTCATTTGTGGCAGAGGTGGGATTTGAACCCAGGACTGTTCAAGTCCAAAGCTGGTAAATTTATACATTAAATGTGTACATTATGCATTATGCTAGATTGCTCTTTCAAGTGCAAATAGAAACTATTTTTTAAGCAAGCTCCTTAATAAACAGGTTGCCAGAGCTACAGCATGAATGCAGAGTTGTACCTTGTCTGACACCTCAGATTCTCCTCTAACTTACTAGGTATGACTGGCACTTGCATATGGAATCTTTGGAAGCTACATTTACTCAGCTACTAAATACCATGAAGTCCTAGAAGAGGGTTACTGTATCCCCAAAGTTCCTCATTTCTGATGAGGATATAACTCTGTCACTAAGGAGGATTTGCTCTGATTGTGTTCAGAGGCCTGTAGAATAAGTCAAGCTGGTGCATCCCTCTCCCATTCCAAGGCCAATGGCTGGCTCTCTGGGCACATCACTGCCCATAGGGGAGGTAGGAACTACCACCCCAGTACTTATGGCTAGGTCTCCAAGGAAGAATCACTGATTATCTTTCAGGGCTAACTGGCATCTGAGAGTTGCTTCTCTGCTCATGGTATCTCCTCTTGGTGAAGCTGTTCTGGGCAGTTTGTTAGGGCTGACATTGATTTCCCATTGTCTCCTGTACATGATCTGAATGATTATTTACACTACTTGAATTTAAGTTCTCAATCTTTATACAAGTTACTGAGTGCCTTTACAAAGGCAACTTGGGAGCATTCTGTTAAAGAAGTGATTTTCTAAAGCTGGTTGACCTTTGCATGACTGAACTCAGCAATGGATGGAATTTTCATTATTCATGGAAATGTGTCTTCAAAGACAGCATTTTTTACACTTCCCTCCACCCCACAACCCATACAAAAAAAAATACATGTTAGACTTTTAATTACAGGCAAAATGAAGTAAAAGGAATCAGATTTAGTTTTCTGCCAGAAATAAGTAATAAACTGAACAAAATATATGAAACAACTATACTTGAACTCTGAAAACAAATGAAGTTAGCCCCACAATTACTCCCAGCTTATTTCTGGGAGCGTGTCTGTGTTGCAAAGCAGGGAGGAGAAACCCAGGCAGAGCATGGTGATTGAGGAGACAGAGGTGGGAGCCTAGGGAGGGCAAGGTGGCTAGAGTCTGCAGAAGAGAGCATGGAACAGGAGAGAGCTTCACAGAGAGAAAGTGCTGGAGATCTGCAGAGGGTCTCCCTCTAGTCTTTGGCTGAATATTGGTCAGCACATGCATATGAGGAAACTGCCTAAAGCTGGAGAAAACCACCCAAAAGGAGAGGGGATAGGACCTGAATAGTTCATGTTTCTTCTAGCCAGAGAGGAAATCTTCAAATTAATGGGGTTTTGGTTAGAATTCTTATAAAGATACTGCCTCGGCATAGGACAAAATTAGTCCTAGACTAAAAGCATCTCTGGTCTTACTGAACAAAGTTTAAAAGCAAGCCTGGAGAGGATAAAACTGTTTCCAAGTAACTTAACTGTGCTACAGAACAAAACTCAAGGAGGACAAAAATATCTAGCACTAACAAGGTAAAATTAACAAGACCTGGTATACAATCAAAATATTACCTAGTATGTAAAGAAACAGGAACATGACCAGTAATGAGATATAAAGTCAAAAGAAACAGACCCAGAAATAACACATATGATAGAATTAGTAGACAAAGTTTAAAATAATAGTTATAATATATTCTATATGTTCAAGAAGGCAAAGATTGAGCATGTTAAGTAGAGATGTGGAAAATATTAAAAAGGCCCAAACAGAATTCTAGTGAGGAAATGACAATATCTGATATGAAAAATACACTGGATGAGATTAACAGATTAGACACTGCAGTATAAAAGATTAGTAAATCTGAAGGCTTAGCAATAGAAATGATGCCAAATGAAACTGAGAGAAATGAATTTTAAAAAAATCTAAGAACATCAGTAAGCTGTGGTAAAACCTCAGGCAGCCCAATGTACATGTAAGTAGAGACCCTGAAGGAGAGAGGAAAGAGGAATGAACAGTGAAAATGTTTGAAGAAGTAATGGTTGAAAATTTCCAAATTTGACGTCTACTATAACGCCATAGGCCCAAGAAGCTTAATGGATCCCATGCATAAAAACCATGAATAATTACACCAAGAGACAAATTTCTCAAAACCAGAGATACAGATAAAATCTTAAAAGCTACCAGAAAGGGAAAAAAAGAAGACACATTACATATTGAGGAACAAAGAATGAAAGAAGACATCATGTCAGGAACAGTGTGAGACACAAGACCATAGAGCAACATCTTCATAATGTGGAAAGAAAAGAAAATCTGTCAAAACCCAGTGAAAAAATTTTTCAAAAATAACTTTTGCCCATGATAGCTTTTCCAGGCATACAAAGACTGAAGGAATTCATCACCAGCAGACCCGCACAGAAATGTTAAAGAGATTTCTACAGGGAGAAGGAGAATGATATGAGATGGAAATCATAGGAACAATGAGCACTAGAAATGGTAAATATGTCAGTAAATATAAAAGACTTTTTTTATTATTAAAAAACTCTTTAAAATAATTGACTTTGGAAAGCAAAAATAATAACAATGTATTGAAAGGTTCATGACATACGTAGAAGTAAAATGTATGACAATAGCACAAAGTCTGGGAAGGGGTTAAATGGATATATATTGTTTTAAGGTCCTTATACTATGTGTTAAATGGTATATTATTTGAAGGTAGACTGTATATTGCAAACCTTTGTTATAAAATAATAAAACAAAGAGTTACAGCTAATGAGCTAACAAAGGATATAAAATGGAATCATTAGAATTATAATTTTAATAATTAAAGAGGACAAGGATGCCCCCTCTCATTATTCCTTTTCCACATTGTACTGGAAGTCCTAGATAATGCAATAAGACAAAAGGAAATAAAAGGTATACAGATTGGGAAGGAAGAAATAAAACTGTCAATTTTTGAAGATGAATGATTATCTATGTAAAATATTCCAAAGAATCAACAAAAAGCTCCTGGAATTAATATACAATTATAGCAAGGTTGCAAGATACAAGGTCAATATACAAAACTCAATTGCTTTCCTATATATTAGTAATAAACAGAATTTGAAATTAAAAACATAATATCATTTACATTAGCACCTTAAAAATATTAAATACTTGAGAGTAAATCTAACAAAATATATACAAGATTTATGTGAGGAAAACTACAAAAACTCTGATGAAAGAAATTAAAAAAAAGAACTAAATTAGTGGAAAGATATTTCATGTTCATGAATAGGAAGACTCAGTATTGTCAAGATATCAGTTCTTCCTACTTAGGACTATAGATTCAACATAATCCCAATCAAAATCCCAGCAAGTTTTTTTGTCAGCATTCTAATTCTAAAGTTTATATGGAAATCCAAAAACCCAGAATAGACAACACGACATTGAAAGAGAAGAGCAAAGTTGGAAGACATACTACCTAACTTACTGTAAAGCTACAGTAATTGAGACAGCATGGTATTAGCAAAAGAGCAGATGAATAGATCAATGGAACAGGATAGAGAGACCAGAAAAAGACCTACATAAATATAGTCAACTGATCTTTGACAAAGGAGCAAACGCAATACAATAGACGACAGTCTTTTCAACAAATGGTACTAGAACAACTTGGACACCCACATGCAAAAAGTAAATCTAAACATAGATCATATACCCTTCGCAAAAATTAACTCAAAGTGGCTCATAGACCTAAATGTAAAATGCAAAATTATAAAACTTCCAGAAGATAATATAGGAGGAAATCTAGATGACATTCGGTGTGGTAGATGGCTTTTTAGATGCAATAGCAAAGGCACAATCCATGAAAGAAATAATTCATAAGCTGGACTTGTTAAATTGAAAAGGTTCTGCTCTGCAAAAGACACCGTCAAGAGAATGAGAAGACAAACCACAGACTGGGAGAAAGAACTATTCTGATAAAGAACTATTAACAAAAATATACAAAGAACTCAAAACTCAGCAGTAAGAACGAGATTAAAAATGGACAAAAACACCTCACCAAAGAAAATATGCAGATTTTCAAATAAGTATATGAAAATATGCTCTACATCATATGTCATCAGGGAAATGCAAATTAAAGCAACAGTGAGGTACCACTACATACCTAGTAGAATGGCCAAAATCTAAAACACAGACAACACCAAATGCTGGCAAGGATGTAGAGCAACAGAAATTCTCATTCATTGCTGGTGGGAATGTAAAATGGTCCAGTCCCTTTGAAATGCAGTTTGGCAGTTTCTTATAAAACTAAACATACTCTTACCCTAGGATCCAGCTGTTGTGTTCCTTGGTGTTTACCCAGATGAGTTGCAAAACTTATGTCTACATAATAACCTACACAAGGATTTTTATGGTAGCATTATTCAGATTTGTCAAAACACGGAAGCAAACCAAGATGAATTTCAGTAGATGAATGGATAAATAAACTGTGGTACATCCAGATAATGGAATATTATTCAGCACTAAAAACAAATGAACTATCAAGCCATGAAAAGATAAGGAGGAACCTAAAATGCATATTACTAAGTGAAAGAGGCCAATCTGAAAAGACTACTACAATTCCAACCATATGACATTCTGGAAAAGGCAAAACTATGGAGACAGTAAAAAGATCAGTGGTTGCTGGGGGTTGGGAGGGGAGCTTAATAGGTGGAACGCAAAGGATTTTTAGGGCAGTGAAACTATTTTGTATGATACTATAATGGTAGATACATATTGTTATACATTTGTTAAAACCCACTGAATGTACAACACCAAGAGTGAACCCTATTGTAAAGTATGAACTTGGGTGATGATTATGTGTCAATGTAGGTTCTTCAATTATAACAAATTGTAACAATAACAACTACAAAAATCACCCCAGACTCTGGTTGTTGATAATGGTGGAGGCTGTATATATGTGGGGCAGGGGATATATGTGAACTCTTTGTACTTCCTGCTCAATTTTGCTGTGAACTTAAAACTGTTCTAAAAAGTAAAGTCTATTTTTAAAAACTTTCTAAAAAATAGTCCAAAAGAAGGCATAAAAAGAGGAAAAAAGGGAATCAAGAACAATGGAACAAATAGAAAACATATAGCAAAATAGTAGATTTAAATCCAACCTTATCAATAGTTACACTAGATGTTCATTAAAAGGCAGAGATTGTCAGATTATATACAAAAGCAAGAATGAACTATATATTGTCCCCAAAGAAATCCACTTTAAATATAAAGATAAAACTAAGATAAAAGTAAAAAGATGGAAAATAATACAGCATGGAAACACTAATCAAAAGAAAGCTGAAGAGACTCCATTAATATCAAACAAAGTAGATTTCAGAACAGAGAATATTATTAGAGATAAAGAGAGTTATTTCATAGTGATAAAAGGGTCAGGTCATCAAGAGGACACAGTAATCCTAAACATTTATGCACTTAATAATAGAGCTTCAAAATACATGAAACAAAACTGATAGAACTGAAAGAGGAAATAGACAAATCCACAATTATAGTTGGAATTTTTAACACCCCTCACTCAATAGTTATTAGAATAAATAGAAAGTCAGACAGTATATAGAAAAACTGAATAACAACCATCAATTAAGTAGGCCTAATTGGCATTTATAGAACTATCCATGCAACAGCAATAGAATACATACTCTTTCCAAGTACACATAGAACATTTACCAAGAAAACATAAAACAAATCCCAATAAACTCAAAATAATTTAAATCATACAAACTGTTTTCTGCCCACATGGAATTAAATTAGAAATAAATAATAGAAAGATATTAGGAAAATCCCCAAATATTTAGAAATTAACATACTTCTAAATAATGTATGTCATAGAAGAAATCAAAAGGTAAATTAGAAGGTATATTGAAATAAATAAGAATGAAAATGTAACATCAAAATTTGTAGACACAGCTAAAGCAGTGTTCAAAAGGAAATTTATAGAATGAAACACCTCTATTAGAAAAGAAGAAAGTTCTCAAATCAATGACCTCAGCTTCTACCTTAAGAAACTAGAAAAAGAAAATTAAACCCAAAGCAAGCAGAAGAAAGAAAATAATAAAGATAACAGCAGAAATCAATGAAGTAGAAAACAGAAAAATAATCAAGAAAATCAATCAAGCAAAAGTTGGTTCTTTAAACATATCAATAAAATTGACAAACCTCTAGTTTGACTAATCAAGAAAAAAGAAGACAAAGTTACAGGGGACATCACCACAGGTCCCACACACATTAAAAGAATACGTGAAATTATTTATAACTTTGCTGATAAATTCAACAATTTAGATGAAATTTAAAAAAATTTTTGAAAGACAAACTACCAAAGCTAAATAAATTTTATTTCTAGTTAAAAAATCTTCCCATAAAGAAAACTCCAGGGCCAGATGACTTCAGGAGAAAATTTTATCAAACATTTAAGGATGAAATATCATCAATTTCATCAAAACTCTTCCAGCAAAATGAAGAGAATAGTTCCTAACTGAGTCTGCAAAACTGGTGCTGTTTTGATACTGAAATCAGACATGCACTACAAGAAAACTATAGACCAATAGCATTCATGAAATTAATACAAAAAAATTCTTAATAATTTTAGTAAAGTGAATTGAACGATGCATGAAAAAGATAACATATATGTCCTGTGGGATTTATCCCAGAACCCAATCTATAATTCAAAACCCAATCTGTAATTTATAGGTTAAGAGACTAAAAAATAAAAATCTTATCATTATGTCAATAGATGCATAAAAAATATTTGACAAAAATCTACTATCCCTGATATAAATTCTTAGTAAGATAGGAATAGAAGGGAACTTCCTCGATCTGATATAAGGCAACTATGAATAACCTACAACAAATATCATATTGGAAGACTAAAGTCTTTCTCCTAAGATCAGAAACAAGGCAAGGATGGCCACTCCCACTATTTCTATCCAACATTGTATTGGAATTTCCAGCCAGTGGAATAAGGCAAGGAAAAGAAATAAAAGACATTCTGATTGGAAAAGAAGTAAATTGTCTTTATTTGCAGATGACATGACTGTCTATGTAGAAAATCTTATATAAGTTCCATATGCATAAATTAATTGTACTACTTTATTCTGGTAATGAACAACCAGAAATTTGAATTTTAAAATGATACCGGGCTTCCCTGGTGGCGCAGTGGTTGAGAGCCTGCCTGCCAATGCTAGGGGACACGGGTTCGTGCCCTGGTCTGGGAAGATCCCACATGCCGCAGAGTGGCTGGGCCCGTGAGCCGTGCCGCTGAGCCTGTGTGTCCGGAGCCTGTGCTCCGCAACAGGAGAGGCCACAACAGTGAGAGGCCCGCGTACAGCAAAAAAAAAAAAAAAAAAAAATACCATTTGCAACAGCAATAGCAACAAACAATACTTGAGGATAAATTTAATGAAAACTATGCAATATCTGAACACTGAAAGATATAGAACATTGCTGAAAGAAATTAAAGAAGACCTAATGAAATGAAGAGATACATTGTCTTCATACATTGTAAGGTTCTGTGTTGTTGAGATGGCAATTGTCTCTCAAACTGATCTCTTAAATTTACATCACCTTAATCAAATTCCCGGAGACTTCTTTGAAGAAATTGAAAAGTTGATTTTAAAATGTATATGAAAATTCAAAAGACCCAGACTAGTCAAAACAACTTTGAAAAAGAAAAAAAGTTGGAGTACTAACACTACTTAATTTCAATACTGACTATAAAACCACAGCAATCAAGATGGTATGGTATTTGTGTAAAAATAGATGAATTGATTGATGGAACAGAATATAGAGTCCAGAAATAGACCCACACATAATGGTCAATTGATTTTCAAGAAAGATGCCAAGGCAACTGAATGGGAAAAGGACAATCTTTTCAGCAAACGGTGCTGGAACAATTGGATAGCCATATGCAATAAATGACCCTCAACACTTACTTAACACCTTATACAAAAACCAACTTGCAATGGATCATAGGGACTTCCCTGATGGTCCAGTGGCTAAGACTTTGCATTCTAATGCAGGGGGTGCGCTTAGGGAGCTAAGATCCCACATGCCTCACGGACAAAAAAACAAAACATAAAATGGAAGCGATATTGTAACAAATCCAATAAAAACCTTAAAAATGATCCACATCAAAAAAAAATCTTAAAAAAAAGTAGACCATAGACTTGAATATGAGGCTAAAACTATAAAATTTCTAAGAGAAAACCTAAGGAAAAGTCTTAGTGGCCTTGGGCTTGGCAAAAATTTCTTAAATATGATGCAAAAAGCACAAACTATACAACCCAAAATAAGTAAACTAGATATACAAGTAAAAACAATCAAAATTAAATCTTTTGTCTTTCAAAGGCACTGTTAAAACAATGGAATGGTTAGTTAGTCTTTAGAGACTGGGAGAAAATATTTGCAGAATATATATCTGACACAGGACTTGTAACTAAAATATACAAAGAACTCTAACAATTCCATAAGAAGATGAATAATCAAACTAAAATGGCACAGTGGTTGAGAGTCCGCCTGCCGATGCAGGGGATACGGGTTCGTGTCCTGGTCTGGGAAGATCCCACATGCCGCGGAGCGGCTGGGCCTGTGAGCCATGGCCGCTGAGCCTGTACGTCCGGAGCCTGTGCTCCGCAACGGGAGAGGCCACAACAGTGAGAGGCCCGCATACCACAAAAATAAATAAATAAATAAATAAATATGGGCAAAATATTTAATAGTCACTTCACTATACACAAATTAAATGAGATACTATTGTATAACTACTAGACCAGCTAAAATTAAATCAACTGACCTTTCCAAGCCCTGGCAAAGATCCATGTAGTGGAAATGGAACTGTCATTCATTACTGGTGGGAGTGTAAAATGGTAAAATCATTTTACAAAATGGTTTGGAAGTTTCTGAGGAAGCTGAATATACATCTACCATATGATTCACTCATTCCGTAACCAGGTATTTACCCAAGAAAAACTATGTCCACATAAAAACTTGTATGTAAATGTTTATAGCACTTTTATTTGTAATAGTCCCAAACTGGGAACAATCCAGATGTCCACCAACAGGTGAGTGCATAAGCAAATTGTGATAGAGCTACACAACGGACTCCTACTCAGCAATGACAATGAATGAACCACTGATGCACACAACAACATGCATAAATCTCAGAGTAATTACTCGGATCGAAAAAAGACAGATAAAAAAGAGTGCGTACTTACTGTATGACCCCATTTATATAATTTTCTATTGCACAAAGTACAAACTATAGTAACAGAGAGCGGATCAGTAGTTAAGTGGAAGGAGGGATTACCAAAGGGCATGAGGAAAGTCTGGGGAGCAATGGGTTTGTTACCTTGATTGTAGTGATTGTTTCACAGGTGTATACATGTGTAAAAATTTATCAAATTGCATACATTAAGTATGTAAAGTTTTTTGCATGTTACTTATACTTCAGTGAGGGTGTAAAACAAAAGGAATTCTTTTTTTTTTTTTGCAGTACACGGGCCTCTCACTGTTGTGGCCTCTCCCGTTGTGGAGCACAGGCTCCGGACGCGCAGGCTCAGTGGCCATGGCTCACGGGCCCAGCTGCTCCGCGGCATGTGGGATCCTCCCGGACCAGGGCACGAACCCGTGTCCCCTGAATCGGCAGGCGGACTCTCAACCACTGCGCCACCAGGGAAGCCCAGGAATTCATTTTTGATTGCTATCCACTGTACTCTCAAACATAACTGAAACGAAATTACAATGTGCAATGTAATCTGATATATACATTTCATTCCATTCCATTTAATTGAAAATATACTCTGATCATGATCTACAAAGTTGATTTCATACTTCTATAGTGGATTGAGATCTGTAGTTTGAAAAACACGGCTTTAAAATATGTTTGAAAAATGAATGGCTTGAGTCCAAAACAGTCTCTTACACTGACAAGCCCCTCTGAGTCAGTTTCTCTGTCTTGACCACTAACTCTCATCTCCCCTTCTGTTAGTGTGGTTGAGAAATTATAGAACCTTAAAGTAGAAGTCCTAATCTTTCAAATTCTTGCATTGGAAACTGAGACTTACACTCCCCCTTTTGCCATGATCTGCCACTGCCTTGTACGGGAGATTGTTGATCTTATGATCTCATAATGAAAATTCTTCTGTGATGACTCTAGGCAAAAGGAACACTATGGGGGTCTTTTGAGGAACAGTGAGAAGGCAGCTACCGACCACACAGTTGCTGTGGTTGCCAAGGCTTTTGGACTTTACCAACATGGGTAGCAGCTGCTATTAGTTATCATTTCTCTCATAAAAGAAAGCTAGCAGGCTCTGGCAGTGAACCTACTCTTTGTGATGACTTATTTAGTTTCCTGCAGAATTTACTTTTAGTTGTTGTTTTTGCCTGTGCATGAAGAAGGCCATATGGAAAGTGGTTCCTTGTTTCCTAACATCCAGTATGTTAACAGCGGTAGATGTCTGTGCACAACAGGGTTTAGCAAAGAAGAGAAAAAACTAGGAGAGGGGAGAAAAGAATAAAAAGTGATGAAAGAAATCTAGGCTTGGGGTAGTTCAAGTTCTGCTGTGAATTAGGTTCCCGTATGCAACTTTATATTCATGTGCCTTGCAGTCTCTCTTCAATTACGCGTAGTTTTATGTCACAGGAAGTGGTATAATGTGCAAATTCAGTCCATTTTATGGCCATGAAGATTTCATTTTATATTTTTTATTGGAGTATAGTTGATTTACAATGTTGTATTAGTTTCAGGTGTACAGTAAAGGGAATCAGTTGTACATATATCCTCTCTTTTTTCTTTTCCCATATAGGTCATTGCAGAGTATTGAGTAGGGTTCCCTGTGCTATACAGTAGGTCCTTATTAGTTATCTATTTTATATATAGTGGTGTGTATATGTAAATCCCATTCTCCCAATTTATCCACCCCGCTTTCCCCCCAGGTAACCATAGGTTTTTTTTCTACATCTGTGACTCTATTTCTGTTTTGTAAATAAGTTCATTTGTACCATATTTTTTAGATTCCACATATAAGCGGTATCATATGATATTTGTCTTTATCTGTCTGACTTACTTCACTCAGTATGACAATATGGCCATGAAGCTTTTTTTCTTTTTTTTTTTGCAGTATGCGGACCTCTCACTGCTGTGGCCTCTCCCGCTGCAGAGCACAGGCTCCGGACGCGCAGGCTCAGCGGCCATGGTTCACGGGCCCAGCCGCTCAGCGGCATGTGGGATCTTCCCGGACTGGGGCACAAGCCCATGTCCCCTGCATCGGCAGACGGACTCTCAACCACTGCGCCACCAGGGAAACCCTCCATGAAGCTTTTAATCAATGAACTCGGAAGCAAAAGAAGATGGAACTCAGGCAGAAGTTTGGGTTGTGATTCTGGCCTCAGCATGTTTCTAGAAAGTGGCTGTGGACAAGCTACTGGAAGAGTTGCTATTATTTCCCAAGACCGCAGCCTCTCCATGGTTCCAGAAGAACCAGTGCAGTAGATGTCCAAACTAAGTTCATGGCACACATAGGAGAGACAGGAGTAAAGAAGAGCTTAAATTTCCAGGTTTGGCAGAGTGGCCTAGGTCTCAGTTGATTTAGCTCCCAAAGTCTAGATCTAGAGTCTCCTCAGATAAGCAGTAGCCAGAAGTTGTAAGTTCAGAATCTGAATACTCTCCGGGGTGGGGAATCAATTTATTGATGCTATTGCCTCTGGGCAAATAGATTTCAGTATCGAGTTCACACCTTCCTTATTTAGAACTAGGAGAGAGCATGACAGAGTGACAAATACCTGGTTTTGGTGTCAGGCACACCTTGATTCAGATTCTGACTCTGCTGCCTGCCAGCCTTGTGGCCTTGGGAAAATTGCTTAACCTCTCTGAACTTCAGACTTCCCATTTAGAGCAGTAGCTCTCAACTGGGAGTGATTTCGCATCCCCCGCCCAGGGAACGTTTCATAATATCTAGAGACATTTTTGATCATCACGACTCATGACTTGGGAGTGAGGGGATCTATTAGCATTTGGTGGGTAGAGGCCACGGATGCTGCTAAACATCCTACGATGCACAGACAGCTCCTCACAGTAAAGAATTCTGTCGATAGAGCTGAGCTTGGGAAATCCTTGTTGAGAGATAATGTATGCAAGTGTCTGGCATAAAGCAGGTGCTGAATCGGTGGTATTATCGTTACCAAACGATCAATTCAGTGTGGCTAATTGAAAACCAGATTCTGGGGAAGCAAGGACTGTGCAAGTGTGCCTTAGGTTCTGGAAAAGTCCCCAACAGTGCTACCTGCAGTCCACTCCACAGTTAATGCAGGTGCGGCAAAGAGGTTCCAAGTGGGGGCTCTGGAGCCAGCCTGCTTGGATCCATATCCTGGCTTTACCACTTACTACATGTGTGTTCTTGCTCAAGTCATTTAACCTCAGTCTACTTATCTATAAAATGGGGACAACACTGATACCTGCCTCACAGAGACGTGTTAAGACACACAAAGGATGGGTCTGCATAGCTTAGCAGCTGCTCAACTCATACTTTCTATTATTACAAGGGGAGTAGCTATGGAGCCAGTGCTGAGAGGGGCACTGATTTTAATCAGAAGCTCTGAACTTTTTTTATATGAACTATGAAGAGGAACACAAACCAGACAGAAATGGATAATTCACACAGCAATAGAAAGTTCATCAACCCGCTCAAGACCCAGTAAGTGTTGCTGGGCGGGTTGCCAGGTGTTTATAAATATCATCTCATTAAATCCCCTTGACAATTCTTTGAAATGGCTTTCATTAACCTATTTCAGGCTTATGTTACAGATATGGAAAGAGGCTCCAAACAAAGTAACTTGCCCAGACTCACACAACCCTAAGGGGTAGAGCTAGGGTTCTAAATCCAGGTAGGACTCTAGCCTGTGCTTTTGTGGGCTGAAATTCAGAAATGCCCACCTCAGGGTAGATCCCAAGATATAAAATATTCAGCTGGTTGGTGTGTTCTGTGTGTAAGGAAGGGAGGAAAAATGTAAAGCCAAGCTCCTGTCTCTAGTACCGGCTGGGACAAGGGGCTTGCGGTATATGGGGATGAGGCAAGGGGAGCAGGACACAAGTGACAGGAGCAGTCCTTGCTCTTGTCCAGTGACAACTGCTAAGTCCAGGAAAGCCTCCTTGCCTTGCAGAGCAACGTAAAGCTGCTCATGGAGAACATTTCTTGGTAACGGCCGAGGCTTGGCAGCCTGAGAGAAGGGATGTGGGCCGTTAGGTTACTCCCTGTTGGTACTTTCTGCCACAAGGGGATATTTTCTAGAGGATTCCTGAAACGCCCCTCCTCTCACTAAATATTTCATGAAGCTAGTGGTGTGTGTGTGTGTGTGTGTGTGTGTGTCTAGTGGGATGAGACCACAATAGCTTGGGCCTGGGGAGCCGGCAGAACCAGGAAGACGTCTCTGGTAAAACGGTGGCCTTCCTCTAAACAAACAGCTCTGTTTAGATATGGGTGGAAATGGCACCTAAAAATAGCCAAAAGGCTTGAATGTACCCCAGGAGTAATGGTGTTAGAGAGTCGCACCCACTGGTGCTCAGGGCTGGGGCTGTGAGATAGGTGTTTCGTGGCTCTCCTGCGGGTCCCCTTCACCCCATCGCTATTGGAAGGCATCACGAGCTGCTTGCACCCGTCTGGGCAGACCTCCAGGCCCCCTGCTTCACTGCACAGACCATGCTGCTTGAGGCCTTGTTGGGAACTCTGGGCCACACTCACCCAGCAGAAGCTGGGGAGAAGCCAAGCCACTAGGAGAGGCCACTAGGCCTCGGGGTCATCCTATGCCCGTGGGTTCCATGGGAGGCTGTGTTCCTCCCCCCGCAGCAATGCTCTCTCAAGTTCACTAGCCTGGTTGTTTAAATATAGGAGAGGAAACAGCTGCTGGCTGGGCGGAAGTTTCTGAGGAGACAGGGTTTTGGCGGGGGCTTGCTAAGGCTGATAAGGACACAGGCTCTGCTCCCAGATGGGCGTCTGCTGATTTGCTTTGGGCCTTTCTGACACTGCCCTGAGCCACGGGTGTCAGAACTTGGCTCCTTGGTCATGACTGACGTGGCAAGGAGCACCTTCCTGCTTAGGTCAGCTCGAGCCCAGGTGATGTGTACAGGATCGTGGAAGGTGAGGGCAGGCTGTGTGCCAAGGCGCGTGCCAAGGGCGCTGTCCTGGCAGGCAGAGCCCAAGCCCGGTTCTCCTACAACAGGACTGTCAGAGGAATCCCAGCCTCAGGCTCCGCTGATGGGAGCTGGGGAGGGAGACACAGCGCCCAGATGAGTCACCTCGGGGGAATCGCAGAAGCTGCAGTTCCGGGACTCTTGGGGCGTGTAAGTGAATGGGTACCCACGCCCGCGACAAAGCATGGGCATCACGGCTGGACCTGATCTTAATGGGGGCGCCCTCTCTGGGCCGGGCTGTGCTGACAAGAGCGGCTCAGGTCTGCGGGGAACACTCCCTCTCGCATCCCTTGCTCGCAGACTCCCAGAGGAGCACCTCCGGCCGGGTGTACCACCAGCGTCCTCAAATTGTGTGGCGGATGAATCAGCCCCAGAGTTCCACACCCTCCACCCCCGCGTTAGAGCAGCGGAGCTGAGCTGACGGCGCAGTGACCCCCTGGGGGTGCCTGGGAACCAGTACCGCCCCCCACCAAGCCCCCCCCCGCCCCCCCCGAGAGCTCCACCTCCTTGTCCCTGCTTCCCTCCAGTTCTCAGACCTATGGCTGGGCTCAGCTGCCTGTGAGGACCCGGCCCATCGCCTCAGCGCAGGGCACCTTTAGTTCCTCGCAGGGACCTCCTTCCTTGTCATCTGCTGCGGGGGAGACTGACAGCGTCACCCGCTCCCACGAGGAAGCACACAGCCCCTTCCTCGCCCAACATCCAGGACCTGAAAACTCCCCTCCGCTGGTGTTTCCTTCATCAAATAAGCAGGGCTGCGGACTGGCAGGGGGCAGTTTAGGAAACTGGTGTTTCCTCTTCCAGACCCAGGGAATGAGGCTCAGGCTTACTCGGTGGGAGTCCTGGCTGGGCAGCCCCTGTGACCCAGTCTATGTCCCACCAGCTGTGCCGGTAGCCAGTCCGTGCGATGCTCAGAAAGGCCTTTCCAGGTTAGAGTCTGGGGTCAAGAACTAGCGCTTCCCTCTAGAGGTTCCCACTTGAGAGGAAAAGCAGATCCTGGGGCTGTCTTACTGTTGAATTCCGGATCGAGCTGCTCACCCCCCTCTCTCATCTGCAGAGACTGGCAAAACCCACCTCTCAAGGTTGCAACGGGACTGAACGAGCAGCCCGGGGCATGTGGCACAGGGGTTGGGCAGGTGACTGACCCAGGTGGATGTTGGCTCTACTGTCTACAAGCAGTGCTACCTCGTTGAGTTACAGAACCTTTCTAAACGCAACTTCCCTACTGCAAAGAGCAGATGTGATGAAAAGGATGTGTTCTGCGATAGAGCCTTGACAGGGATCAAGGGAGAGCGTGTGACAGAGCACTAAGCATTGGGCCAGGCCCAGAGGGCGCCCGCAGGAGGGTTAGTGGCTGTCGCTGTATTACTGTGGCTCCTGACACATAGTAGGCAATCTCTACTTGCTATTTTTTCTTTTCCTTCCTCATCTACCTGACTTGGAGGCGGTGTGGTATAGTGTGTGTGTGTGTGTGTGTGTGTGTGCGCGCGCGCACGCGCACTTGCAGGGGGCAGTGGTGCTGCTGGGTACTAGTTTAGACTTGGCCTCTCACTTACACATCTATTTTGTCTTTGAACCTTTCTTATCACCTGTGAACTCGGGAGTTTGACCTATTGTTTTCTCAGATCCATTTCAGCTTTAACAGAGAATTTAACATTTAAAATGGCATTCATAAAAGGCTATGCATATACTCCGTTCATCTGGTCAAGACGCAGCCGAGTTCATCTTTGGAAGCGAAACTGGGGAGGAGTTGTGAGGCCTGCAGCAGTCTTGGGCCATTACGCCAAGGCCCCTGTGCCTCTCTGTGGTTCTCTGCTGAGGCTTCGCCCTTTGCCCTCTTCCCTGAGGTTCTTGCATCTTCCTTCGCAAACCCCTCCTCCATCTCCCCCAGTCCCACCCTAGGCAGCGGCTGCCCTTGCCTCCCTGTAGCTGTTTCCAGTCCATAGATTGCGTGGAGTTCACGTTGGTCATTTGTTCCATTTGCTCAGAAACAACAGCTGGCATTATTGGCAAGAAAGGGAGAGTGTGCCAACTCCAGAATCACATAAAAAGCTCTAGTCATGGGCACTGGGCAGGGCACGGGGGTGGGGGACAAAGGGGCGTGGGCTGGACTGTCTTGCAGTGACCTAGAGTTCTGTTGCCCCAGCTGAAGTCATGGTCATTAAAGCGAGGTCTAGCCTTCCACTGGGAATGGCCAGAGCAGGCCAGTTGGCTCATCTTGGAGGGACAAGGACAGAATGAGATGCTATTTTGGAAGCCGGCAGTGATTGGAGTTGGCTCCACAGCCCGGCTCTGAGCCTAAACTCTCGACCTAAAACAAACTTATTTCTTTGTTGCCTTGAAATCAGGAAAGATTCCACGGTTAATGAAAGATTGGATGATGTTTGGTGTTGAGGGTTGACAGCAAATACAAATAGATGTAATTCAAGTTAAATTGTGGGCCTCATGTGCCCCCAGGTTTGCCATGCAGTTGTTTCGGCAGGAGTTGGCTGTAATATTCAGCAACCCTTACACCCTGTGCAGGAGGGGGCCCTTCCCAGTGGTGAATAGTGTCGAGTGACGTGCCAGGCCCTCCAGAATGAATGACATGTGAGAAATGGAAACTACGATTATTGCTTGGGATAATCTTGCTCTTGAGACTGGTGCTGGGAGAGTGTCACCTGGGGCACGTCGGGGGCCAGGGTGGCTCTTAGGGGCCAGTGACCTGGCAGACAGCATGTCTGGAACTGAGCGTCTTCAGATCAGAGCTGCCTTTCCCCAGGCTCACAGAGGAGTCATGGATGGGACGGTTGGGAGCCCACCGAGGTCGCCTGCTTCTGCTTCCCCGGGTAGGTGGGCACCATCTCCAATGCTAACAAACCACTTGGAACGGGGTAAGCAAGTTACCCTGGCAACTGTGGAGAAGGGAGAGGAAGATGATACCGCCTCCTCCAAATCTCCTTTGGACACTTCCTGTTTCAGAAGCCAGGAGCACTGCTGGGGGATTTGGACAGGAGTAGAGCCGCTCCACTGAGAAACTGGGAGAGTCAGTGCCGAAGAGACCAGCATCCTTCCTCTTGGATTCCCAAAAGCCTGTATCTCACGGTTTGGGGAGGCTGGTAGGTGTGAAATGATTTTCCTTTAATTCAATATTTATCAAGCACCTCTTAGGTGGAGCAGTGGCCGGGCCCTGGCGTGACCCTGACCGTGCAACCAGGACCCTCCCCTGTAGCGCTCACACACTGGTAGAGGGGGAGGTCAGCAAGATCGTGGACCAGCTGCCGGGCCCACGTTGCTTCCCTCAGCCCTCGGTCAGGTATCTTTGTCACTTATCAAGGGGAAAATGAAGACACAGAATGAACAACTTGTCCGCCATCATCCATTTAGAAACAGAGTTTTAAAAAGACAGATGAGCATGTTTTGCAGCACAGGCTTGGACCGGACAGTGATCTCTCCCCGGAGCATGTCAGGTGAGGGCGGAGTGGGAAGGGCCTGGCACCTGGATGAAGAGGCACAGATGTACGTGCCGTCAAGCATCTCACTGTAGCTGAACGTCCATTAGGCCCATCTGGGGTGCTCCAGGTGTAACTCATTAGCACCCACCACTGCACCCATCAGCACGGGTTGACAGGCAGACTGGTCAAGGCTCAAGTGCAGGCATGAAAGAAGAAAAAATCAACCACAGACTTGGTTGGAGGGTCCTAGGCGGTTTGCGGATTCAGAGAGAGGGGGGACCAGAATGACAAAGGAGCCAGTGAAGCAGAACATGGATAGAGCCCCTCCAGCAAGAGACTGAGAGAATCAACCCTAAGAAAATGCAGGAACTGGGGAGCGCATCGTTAGGGATTCCCAACCACGTGGGTTCCCAGTCTTTCTGCTGGCGAAGAACCCTGGCTGCTTGCTCCAGGTTTGACCTTGAACTAGCCACTCTGGGCATCAGATTCCTCTGTTGCTCCCTCCCACCCCAAATCCTCATATTCTGGAAACCCCATACCAAACCCAGTGATCTGTCACACTACATCATGTGTCACACTAAATGGGCTAGCCAGGACCAGAGGTGGTTCTGGGTCCTGCAGACAGAGCAGTGACAAGCCAAGTGAGGAAAGGAATAAACTCTGATGAAGTGCTCTGGTTGTGAAAGGGGTAACATAGGAAATAAACAGAGTGAGATGACGGAGAGTGCGCGCGCGCACGCGTGTGTGTGTGTGTGTGTGTGTGTGTGTGTGTGTGTAGAGGGCACCATTTTAGATAAATCACAGAGATGAGAGAATGAAATAGGCTATTGTATATAAAAATGCTGAAACCACAAACTGTAATGTAAATAGCAGACATTCTCCCTGAGGGTGCCTTTGACCAGACCCAAACTTTGACCAGAAAAATGTTGTTCTCTATCTGTACTGGTTTGCAATTGAAGTTAGATGCAAAAAGCTATTTTTGGTGAGCAAGAGGACTTCCTAGATCCCTCCTGACTCCGCAGTGGACGTAGAGACATATGGTCAGCATTCCTGCAAGGTGAGGAGCGGAGAGACCTGAGAATAATGCAACACACATCCAATGAGAATTGATTGTAGGTCTCCTATGTGCCAGGTACTATTTCAGGCTCTTGGTACTTTTGGCAGAAGGGGAGAGGGAGGGAGATATAAAGATGAATAAGGTATAATTTCTTATGGAGTTTACTTAAGGAGTTTACTAGTTACTGGGGTTTGCTAGCTAGTGAGAGGAGCAGTCATGTAATTAAATAACTACAAAGTGGTGTAATAAGTGCTCAAACAGAGGAATGTGTGAGATGACGTGGGCGTACAGAGGGGGAAGCTATTGACTCAGCCTGGTAGAGTAACTTCAGTCCTTTGTGGAAGTGGGTGGGGTTACATAAATAAAAATAAATTCCACCTGGAGAATCATTACATTATGCTCTATACAGCATCATTCCTAAGGGAGCATTTACCAGATGCTGCTGGATACTGATGCTTCAAGTATTGTATTGAAAGCTTTCCTCAGAGGGCTCACTGAACCCCAGAGGGCATTTCCAGTGTCGACGTATTTTTTCTTTTGCCCAAACTGATCATCTAAAATATGATTGTGGATCACTCGTCCGGGGAAAAAAATGCTCCCCTCCAAGTCGTGGGGGGACTGACAAGAATCTTTGTTTAAGAACCTGGGTGAATCAACCGGCAGACCTGCCTTCAAAATAAACACTAACGGGCCTTCTAATGTCAGTTCTGTGTGTTCGTTATTTACAGCTTGCCCACTTCCAAAAACGATGGGAGCCGTTCATAATAAAAGAACAAGGCACGACGGAATCCCCGACACAACAGGTGCCAAGGGCTGACGCGGGGCCTATAGATGCCGTGGGATACCTAAGCAGAGCGTGGTTACTGAGACAGAACACCAGTGCGGAGCCTCTTGGCTGCCCACACAAAACCAAATTATACAAAGCTCTACCACTAAGCAGTTCAACAAAGCAGGCTAGTTTATTAAGAGAAGCAACTTTTTTTTTTTTTTTCCTAACACTAAACTCCTCAGAGAAATGTATCTTGAGAAACTTTCTATAGGGAACATAGCAGCAGATAGTATCTTTGGTCATGATGAAATGCAGTACATACTTCCTCTGACAGCCTTCCATATTTACCTTTAATAAAACGCAGAGGCTGAGGTTATCGGGGAACGCGTCTCAGCAGGGAACTAAAGTAATATGGTTCCAGGACGCCATTGCCTCATATGGCCCACTGTAGGAGTTGCACGCAGAGAGTGTGGAGGGGGAGGGGACTGGCTGCTCTGGAGGTCCAGGATACCCCCCTGCTGAGCTGAGCTTTGACAGGTGCTGGAACGCAGACAATTGGCCCAATAACACATTGCCCCTAGTAGCTGGCCTGACCTCTGAAGCCAGTCTTATCAACTAGGACACTGAAGGATTTCTGCCCAAATGACAATTGGGGTTTTGGCATAATTGATGTGTAACTGTCCTCATGGGGTTCCTTGAGAAGAGCCAGGGCTTTGAAGGCAAGACAGACTGGGGTTTGGGCCCAGTTCTGCCATTTACTGGCTGTGTTGCCCAGAGCAAGTCATTCACTGGTTACCATGCCTTAGTTTCCTCATCTGTGAAATGGATCTAATAATACTCACTTGCAGGGTTGCTGTAGACTTGTACAACCCCTGGCAGAGTGCCTGGCACAGGTTGGTTGGCATCCAATCATGCAGCTCTCATGGTCATAAATATGAGAGGCCTTGTAGTATAGGAGGGGAAGACACATATGTCATCAAAACAGGGGCATTCCCACCCAATTCCTGCAGGAGTGTCATCACATTTGTTAGGTAGAAGGTAAAAAGCGGGGCCCGGGGCATGGTCCTGCTGGAAACGTTTAGGATCAGCAGTTGCTCTCTCCGGAGTTCATTCTTACACCTTCTGGTGTTTAGACAAAGGGCGTGGGGATCAAGAGCAGGGTGTACAGTTGGCCACCCCGGGGACTGTGGAGACACCCGGCATGGGTGGTCAGAAGCCTGGGGCTGTGATGAAGAGGAGGCTGGATTGCGAAGAGACCCAAGGTGGTTTGAGAAATCATGTGCACCAAAAGACAGGAAGCATTCCAGCAAAGGCCGGGAAAATGGACCAGTGGGCCCTGTGCCCATAGAAGGGAGAGGACAGGTCAGAGACTGGCAGGCACCGAGGGAGGGCCTGGTGACATAGGCATAGGGAGCGAAACATCCCGGTGGGACCTCCCCGGGTGGTTTCTGTCCCCCCTGCCCCCCCCCCCCCCACGTCAAGGAGGCCAGAGATGGCTCCATCCTCACACTGCCTCTGACCAGATGGGCAACCTTGAGTAGATCCCCCTGTCTCTCTGCCTCAGTTTCTCCTGCTGGGAGATGAGACGAATGATACCTACCTTGCGGGGTTGTTGTGTTCATTTACTGACGTGGACCGTGTGAGGAGTTTTGCACGCTATGAAGGGCACCAAATATTGTTTTTACTGGAACACTCACGGGTTTAAAAGGAGAAGCTGCTTCTCAGCCCCTTGAGTCAAGAGGATGGAATTTGGCACTGCCCAGGAATATTCTTTGGGACTGGATTGAATTTAGGCAGATGGCAATCTCTCTGTGTCGCGATCTGAGGGGGCTGGCTAGGTGGTGCTCGGAGGCTGTGCTGCCAAATTCTCAGGGATTTTATCGCTCAGCCTGCACCGAGTGGCAGTGGAAATGTGCTGCCACCTGCTGGTCACTGCTGCACATAGCACCCCAACAGGGACACAGGAATAAAAGCCTCTTACCTGCCAAGACTCTGGTAGTCGGAACACCTCCTCACTTCCTAAGTGCCTAGAACCTGGAATAAATATAGTCAGCTGAACCCTTCTCTGGATTCTCCACTAGAGCCCAGAGGCCTTCTGACACACTCAGTGTGGGTGGAGGGTCTGGTGGGTGGGGCGTAGGTGCCAGGGACAGTTCCCCTTGGCTGGGCAGGATTTCCTGTTGCTCAGAGTGAAGGAACCTTGACCTCTCTCCTCCCCCATCACACTGGCTCTCAGTTAGTCTGCTGAACTCAGGCTATAGGGAGTCCCTGGCTCCTTGGTCACAGCTGAAGTCCTAGTAGGAAGCCCCCTGGGGACAGTGGCTGCAGATCGGCACAGCCTCCTCCCTCTGGCTTGATTGAGAGGCAGAGAAGGAAGGGGGGCTGGCAGAGGGGGAGAAAGAGCAGACCACCGTCCTGGAGGGACTCTGAGCACTTGCTCTTTCTAAGCCTCTGCTGCTGGCTGGCAAGCATCAAGTTCTATAAAAATATAAATCTTTGGGGAAGTGGTGATGGGGCCAAGAGGAAGTGAGCAAAATGATTTTGTGCAACTCTGCAGGCAGCAGTCGAGTCAGTGAGAGCCAGCCCCTGGCAGAAGCCAGCACCTTCCGCCTGCCTGACATCCTGTCTCAGCAACCACCTGCACCAGTTCTGGGGCTGCAGAGTCCTTTCCTTGGGCCCCTGCTAACACTGCGTCTTGTTGTTGCTGCAGGCTGGGTGCTGGGATTTCCCAGGCTTTTCTGAGAAGCTGCAAAGGATCAGATGAACCATCTCTGGCCGGGCTCTTAGGCTTTTAAGCAGAAGCCCAAGGGCCAGGTTGTGGCCTTGCAGTTGATCTGAGTCCAGTTGCCTCAGCCCATGGTGGCTCCAGGCCAGGGTTTGGGACACGAGAGGCCTTTCCCTAGGACTTCGGTTGCTTTTTCTCTGATTCAGGCTCATGGTTCCTCCCAGACCCTTCCCTCCTCCATATTTTCAGGTTTTTTCAGTAGAACCTAAACAGACATGGGCTTTCTTTTAGATGGGAAAATCTGCTGAGCCACGTTTCACTTATAATTTATTTTATTATTAAATTTTTTTTGTGTGGGGCACCTTGGTCCAACAAAAGGTTTTCTTTCTGGTACAGAGATCCCCTTGGGGCCCAAGCCCTTCTCGTTTATGCATTTACGGAAGCCGGGAACCTGGGTTTGAATGCCAGCTCTGCCACTTCCTAGCTCTGCATCCCGGGGGGCAAGTTACTTAACCCTTCTGAGCCTCAACAGTAATGACAGTATCTACTTCATCAGAGAGAATCGAAGGAGATCAGATGTATAAAATGCTCGGCACAGCAGTTAGTATAATGGAAAGTGCTTCACAGGTCCTAGCTGATTGGTATTCTATACCCAGTGCTGGTATTCTATACCCAGTGCTGAGTTTACGCCCCCTGGTTCACTGAGGTTCCTACTCATTCATTTGTCAATATTCTGAGCACCTAGTAGCTGTCAGGCATTGTGGTAGGGGATAGAAATGCAGAAATGAAAAGGGGAGATCCCTGCCTTCCAGGAGCTCAAAGAATAACAGGGGAGGGATTATAAAAACCCAGCATGGGACAGGGGCGGGTGGGGTCTGAAAATTTTTCTTCAAGGTTCAGTTTGAGAAGTGTCTAGAAGGAAAAGTGCTTGTTTTCTGTGTGGATGCACAGGAGAAGGGCCTTCCTAGCCAGAAAGTAGCATGTGCGTAGGGGAGAGGAAGTGAAAGAGCTCGCTCTGAGCCCCGGGACACGTGGCCCAGTGGCGCTTATGGTTTCCTGATGAACCGGGCAACAGGAGACTGCAGGGGCTGGGAGACCCCCTCACAGAGAGCCTCCAACGCCATTCCGAGGAGTCTGGACTTGATCGCGGGGGCAACATGGAGGCTGCACCTGGGGCTGGGTTAGGGGGCTCAGAGGTGATGAGGGTAGTTCCCCGACTAAGAGTGGCTGTGGACTGGGTTGGGGGGATGGGGAAAGGGGACCATTCCTCCTGGTTTCTCTGTCCTCTTTCCCTGGCTGCCCTTTGGTGTTCGGTCTAGAATGAAAAGGACACTCAGGGCCCCGTCTTACCCCAAAATGCTAAGTGGCTGTGAAAGCCTTCCTCCTCACCCCTCACATCAGCCCCCTGAGTATCGGTGGGCTCTGTCTACTCAGAAAATATAAAGGAAGGGCTTCCTTTATTCATGGAGAGGAAATGCCCCAGGTTTGTGCAGAGGATTCTGGGAACAATTCCTGGGGAAGTGGGGGGGGGAGGCGGTGGCTGGGTCAGTGGCCCCAAGTGTGTTCCCTGTCTCTCCTTGTTCCTGTGGGTTACAGCTTCACAGGCTATCCTGTCCCCACCATGCTGCCCTTGTGACTGGTCCTTGAGCAAAACCCTTCTACTTGGTTTCTCTAACCCAGATGAGATGGGCTGATTCTGGAAGGACTCACCTGGGTCTTAAAGGAGGGGAATTAGGCTGGAATCTGAAAACACCCACCAGTCGGGTTTCCAGCTCCTGCTGTCACTTCCATCCCTAACAGCTCGGCTCACTTCCAGTAGGATGGATCTGTGGTTCTTTCCCTGGCCTCCACCTCCTTCTCCCTCCCCCAAGCTTCTGGCCCACAGCTGCACAAGGGCCACAGGCTTTTTTCTTTAAATGCAGGAACTATCCACTGTCTGTCCAGCTCCCAAACACAGAGCAGCTGTCTGTGCTCCACTCTGCCATGAGCCCATTCGCTCTGTCCTCGTCCACCCCAGGCAGACCCGGGATTACCAAACCCTCCAGGAAAAATGTTCCTTAGCTATACCATCACCACAGCCAGGCAACACGACTCATTGCTACCCCAGAGGGTCTTTCTCTCCCACAAGGTTTTGGTGCTACTGGGTGGCTGAGGGTCAGGAGCCGGGGTACATTGTTGGCAGTGAATTACCAAGATTCAACAACGGCTTTACAGCGAGGAGGACTTGTTTCGGTCGCACGCAGCCTCCTAGAAATCGCTCTCTATATCTCCCTTCTCCCGAGCAGAGATAAAGAGAGCAGCTGCAGTAGAGACATTTATGAGAGGTCACGTTGGAGGCTCGTGACACCTTTCATGTTCCCAAAGTGCAGGGATGTGGGCACGGCTAACATTGGGAAATGCTGGAGCGACAGAAATGCAGTTGGAGAGGACTGCCACTTAATGTCCGGGGAGTTGGCTCATTTCCCTGAGCAAGTCTAGCAGGGATTAGCAAGGCACACCAGACAGACTTGGGATGCGGTGGGGGTGGGCAGTGGGGGGGTAGGGGTGTCGACGGATGATGCCGAAGCAGAACAACTAAAGAAGACCCTGGCAGGCCCCATGCTGAGGCATCTCGCCAGTGCCCCAGTGAGAGGTGTTTGTTAGTAAACACCAGAACAGCACTCCTGTGATCGTCAAATTTTATTTTTTGGCTCTACGTAGATTGGTGCTTAGAGGTAAGTATTATCAACCCTTCAATCCACAGTGTGGGCTTAGGTCCAACTGTTCCTTTTGCTGTCTCTCTAAATAACCCTTTTGGGCGGCACTGAGAAACCCCTGAACCAGGGGAACTCCAAATAAAAATTGCATTCAAGTGTCTGATTCCCAGGAGTTCCCAGGTGAGCAACTTCAGGGAGAGGGTCTGATTTTCAGGTAGATGGCTGTTCCTGCAGGGCGGGGGTGGGGCTTGGGGCCGGAGGGCAGGAGGTATGCTGTGTGATCATGTGTACATGTTGCCCTTTCCCTCCTTTCTGCATGGCTGGTCATCCTGTTGTCCATCAAATAGATCTGACACAGGCTGGTTGCTAGTGTGAGGGCATGGTGGGTGTGTGGGCTGAGAAGGGAAGATGAGGGTCAGCAGATGTGATGCTTACGGGAGGTGCTGAAGTTTTGCTCTTCTGAACAGGGAATCTTAGTTTGTCTCTTTGGCAAAAGATCTTTGATACAAAGGCTGTGTTCCAGCTATGCCCCAGCAGAGTCAACTCATGTGGCTGAATTCTCAGTCCTTACTGTTATGCGCTGTCTTAGTACCTTTGGGCTGATATAACCGAATACCAAAGACTAAATGACTTAGAAACAAGAGAGATTTATTTCCCACATTTCTGGAGGCTGGGAAGTCCAAGATCAAGGCATCAGTAGAACCTGTGTCTGGTGAGAGCCAACTTCCTGGTACATAGATGGTGGAAGGGGCAAGGGAGATCTGTGGGGTCCCTCTTATAAGGACACTAATCCCATTCATGAGGCTCCACCCTCATGACCTAATAACCTCCCAAAGCCACCACCTCCAACTACTTTGACTTGAGGGTCAGAATTCAACCTATGCGTTTTAGGGGGACACAGTCAGTCTATGGAGTGTACTCTTTAGAAAGAGTACATTCTGGCTAAGTTTAGGAGCCTGCCACCAAAGGCTATTTCTTTCTCTTCTGTGGGTTCTGCTTGCCTCCTTACTGTGCGATCTTTCTGATAAGCTATCAGAAAGCCAGAATGTCACGTAATCAGTGCTCCCAGCTCCTCTCCCACCCAGAGTGACATTCTTATCTAGTCCTTGAGTAAATGAATGCTGAGTCTTCTCCATGCTACGAACACGCCCCCACCCAGCTCTCATTCTTTCCATCTTCTTGCTGAGTGTTCCTGGCTCTGTGCTTCCTCTTGGCCCATCTCACTTCCTGAAACACCACTGAAGAGCATTGCTTGTCTTGATGGGGCTTAAGTAGCCCTCCAGGGGCAGGGGAACTAACAGAAGCAGCATTTTCACTTTCAGCCCACATAGAACTGTCCTCCAGGCTTCTGGGAGCCCAGGGGTGTACGGCCTGCATTGGGGCTGAAAGTGATGGCCCTGTGATGGACTGTCTCTAAGGACAGGGGGAGAGGGGGTTCCAACAGAGAAGAGAAGGAATGGGTGTGTTGTGAGCTCTGGACTGTGGCTGCTGCACCTGGACCTCTGGTGAGATGTCTGGCAAGAGCTAGGCTGACTTGTCCACACGGATCTTGTTGGCACAAATGTCACCTGGGAGGCTCCACCTGGAAAGCGAGATGCCTGTCAACAGCACTGCCATGTCCTTGGCCAACGCTACCTACATCACTGTGGAGATTCTCATTGGGCTCTGTGCCATAGTGGGCAACGTGCTGGTCATCTGGGTGGTCAAACTGAACCCCAGCCTGCAGAACACCACCTTCTATTTCATTGTCTCCCTAGCCCTGGCTGACATTGCTGTCGGGGTGCTGGTCATGCCTTTGGCCATTGTCATCAGCCTGGGTGTCACAATCCACTTTCATAGCTGCCTTCTCATGACCTGCCTGCTGCTGATCTTCACCCACGCCTCCATCATGTCCTTGCTAGCCATTGCCGTGGACCGATACCTGCGGGTCAAGCTCACGGTCAGGTAACTTGCTTGGAGAGGGGTGGTGTGGGGCAGTGATAGAGGTGCCTGGGAAATGGGACTACAACCTCCAGATCTCAGACTTTTTGCGTGGAAACAAATCCAAATTGGCCTCTGAGCTTGAAAGAGGTTCTTTTCACCACTTGGTGTGTGAAGGGTTTAACAACGATGAGTAGAGACTTGGGAACTAGAAACAGAGGAACGCTCCAATCCCTCCCCACTGACTACAGGAATATATGCTCAATACCCTGGGGGGCTAAAGATGATAAAAACTCGATGCATCTTTAATTAGTGAAAAATGCTCTTGACTTTTAGAAATGATAGAGACGTACTAGATGATAAGATAAGCAGAGAGGAAAGAAGGAGATAAACTGATGTTTCTCTTCTTTGCAAATGTAGGCTATTTTAAAGTTATTTTAATTTTGTTTCTTCTTCCATGTTGAGAAGGGGACCACAAAAGTTCTCCATTACAGAAAGTAGTAACAACTTTTCAGGTGACCATGTGAACAGAACAGATTGCCAAATGAAGAAATCGAATTCCCCAGGTGTCCTGAATTACATTGGTATCTTGTTGCTCCTCTCTTCTCTTGGGGAAAGAGCATGGTGAGGGAGCTACAGACAACTTTTGATACAAACGAGCCTGGGTTCAAATCCCAGATCTTGAGGCCTGATCTTGGGCAAGTTATTTAGCTTTCTGTGTCTCAGTTCCTCGTCATAGTGTTAAGATGCTCTGAACTCAGATTCACCTCCATTCCATTTTAGCTCCAACACTTTTGGCTTCTACAAGTTGCTTAACTTGTCTGTTTCATTTTTTTCATCTATAAAATGGGGATGATAATTGTACTTTTCCCATAAGATCAAATGAGTTAATACACGTAAAGCTCTTAGAAAAATGCCCAGCACACAGTCTGTGCTCAGTAAATGGTAGCTGTAACTACTATGATTTTCACCATTACCATCAATGAAATGGAGATTGTCATAAAAATATCTCCAGTTTATCATGAGATTTTATTGAGAGAAAGTCTACTGAGTACCTAGCCAGTACTTAAAATCTGCTTCCTTCTTATAGCCTATGTAGAATGTTGTCAGGAAGAATGGTTTAAGGAGAAATGGTGACTTTTGATTGGATGAGTCTTTTAAGGTCCTGGAAGCACCTCAACATGATGTTTGCAACTCCATGAGAGTGGAGTTTAACTCAAACCCCAAGTGTAGTGCAAATAGAGAAGCAGGGGCAGACACAGGTAGGGAGTAAGTGTGGGACAGGCAGAGTCTAATTTATGGACAGCAGCACAACAGCCAAAAAACAAAACAAACAAACAAAAAACCAGTGCAGAGCACAGCAGGCAAACATGCTTTGAGCAGATTATTTCTCCCCAGGTAAGGCGATCCCAGGAGACTTTGATCGATAACTCTTACCTCCCAGGGACTGAAGAATTCTTGGGCTGGAAATGGAACTGTGAATGGGGTACGCAAGCCCCTGACTCTAGGCAACGTACTCCTGTTGCTTTGGAGGTTGTACTTCTTTAGAAAAGTTCCCAGAGAACTTTGCTGTATTTTTCTCTAATCATTGTCTGCTCATCTTGTCTTCATATCCAGTAGAGTTTAGCTGAAATCACCATAGAATACCAACACCCTCCAGCTCCATCTCCCCCCACTCATTAGCAATTCCTCTGTGAACTCACTGACTCTCTTCCATTCCAACAGATACAAGAGGTTCACCACTCAAAGACGAATATGGTTGGCTCTGGGCCTTTGCTGGCTGGTGTCATTCCTGGTGGGATTGACTCCCATGTTTGGCTGGAACATGAAACTGAACTCAGAGTACCACAAAAATCTCACCTTCCTTTCCTGCCAATTCCGTTCCGTGATGAGGATGGACTACATGGTCTACTTCAGCTTCTTCACTTGGATTTTCATTCCCCTGGTTGTCATGTGTGCCATCTACCTTGACATCTTCTATGTCATCCGGAACAAACTCAATCAGAACTTTTCTAACTCCAAAGAGACAGGTGCATTTTATGGACGGGAGTTCAAGACAGCCAAGTCTCTGTTTCTGGTTCTTTTCTTGTTTGCTTTGTCCTGGCTGCCTTTATCCATCATCAATTGTATCATCTACTTTAATGGTGAAGTACCACAAGTTGTGCTCTACTTGGGCATCCTGCTGTCCCATGCTAACTCCATGATGAACCCTATCGTCTATGCTTATAAAATAAAGAAGTTCAAGGAAACCTATCTCTTGATCCTCAAATCCTGTGTGATCTGCCAGTCCTCTAATTGCTTGGACTCAAGCACTGAGCAGACTTCTGAGTAGCTATCCATGAAAGATGACTCTCCATTCCATTACCCTTCAGATTCAGCATGGACAAACACTTGAGGGCCTACCCACCCGGGCCATGGGCTCTCACGTGTTTGATTCCTTCCAGTGATGTGGGATGCATTTGGCTGGCTGTCTCCAATTTTATCTTCCCTACTACCCTCTTTCTCTAATTCAATTTTTTTCTTGTCCTTCTTTTCTAATTCAATTTTCTGGGTGTCTGACTTGAGGACAATAGTCTATTGTTACTACTGCCTGTGTTCCTCCTTCCCAAACAGAAGTCATGGAATCTGAAGGATGCCTCATTGACTTACTGACAAAAGGGTCCCAACTGGGCTGGACATGGACATAATGGTGACTCAGTTCTACTCCATTATGGAACTAAGCAGAGAACCCTGCTCTCAGCAGATACCTGGAGGATGGATGGAATGCAAGGAGTGAACTGAGTTTAAGAGGGACTTAACTTGCTGGATTCACCTGTAAATGTATTTGAGTAAATAAAAGATGATAACTAATTGCTGTGTAGCTCTTTGCTGAGGGTCAGTGTCACTTGGGTCTTGAAGACCCAGCTGGCTCCTCCTGGCACTCAGCCTGCTTCTACCTGATGCCATGTGGCATGTTCGTCTGTGTAAATTCTAGGACCCTCACCCCTGGCCCCAGAACACCCTGCTCCTTTTTCCAGGGCTGATCAGAACATTTGTCAACTTTATGAACCATTCATCGAGTGTTAGAGAAGAAATGATTCTTAGAGCTGAGTCTTAATCATCTCCTCTGGTATTTTATAATTTAATAGGAATAGCGGGAGTGGGGCAAAAAGAGACACCAGACAGCTATTATATGTTGAGCACTTTCTATGTACTATTTTGCACGCGTTCTCTCTTTTGGTCCTGACAGTCTTTTAGGTACCACCGTTATTACCATCTCTATTTTGCAGAAGAGAAAACTGAGGCACAGAGGTGTTAAGTAACTTGTCCACGATCACACAGTTAACGAGTATGAGAGCCAGGATTTCAAGGCAGTCCTGCCTTATGGGAGAACCCAAGATTCTTGCTAACTATCCCTAGACATGCAGAGTGACTTGGCATTTCTACAAATTCCAAACTCTTAAGTCCACCTTATGTACAATTAACAGAATCATGGGTACAAACTATGATTTGTATACTCAAGGACTGCTGGGGGCTTCCCTGGTGGCGCAGTGGTTGAGAGTCCGCCTGCCGATGCAGGGGACACGGGTTCGTGGCCCGGTCTGGGAAGATTCCACATGCCGTGGAGCGGCTGGCCCCGTGAGCCATGGCCGCTGAGCCTGCGCATCCGGAGCCTGTGCTCCGCAACGGGAGAGGCCACAACAGAGAGAGGCCCGCGTACCGCCAAAAAAAAAAAAAAAAAAAAAAAAAAAGACTGCTGGGTTTTTTGCATTAACTGCTGTTGCCGATTGGGACACCAGACAGGGATGGCGTTCTAGTCAAGTCATTCGGGCTTTAAGTGTGGCTCTGGAAGTTTGAGGTGGCATCTCTGATTGGGCTATCCAAACTTGCAGCTGTGGACTCTCACTCCCAAGACAATAAATATATTAACTTGGTGAGAGCAGCAAGATGGGGATTTCAGTTAAACCCCATCAAAGAAGATAACTGTACTGAAACGTTTTTCTAATTAATTCTTAGCCAATCTTGAAAGGTTATCCTGATCCTAATCTTAGGCCAGAGCCCGATAAGCCTATTTATCTTGTTAACATTGCACTTCAGGGAAATGTCCTCGTGTCTTCTCTTGTCAGCCCAGGAGTAATCAACACTATGTGCGATGTTGCAAAGCTCGCACGCACCTAGCATTTTCTACCGATGCCAAACCCGTTGGTCACCCCGCCCACCCACTTCCTGGTGCCATTCACAATCTTATGTTAGAGGCAGAGGACTGCAACGCACCCCCGCCCTCCATTCCTGGGGGTCCCTGGACGTGGGAGGGGACTTTTGTCCTGATAAATTCCCCATCAACGTTTTGGGGGATCTTTTTTCTTTCAAAAGACAAGCCTCCCCCACCTCTAATTTTTTCTTAATGGTATCCCCTCTTTTGATTTCAGCATTTTCCCCCAAATTAATTTTTGTGTTTAGTTAAAATGCCCCTCCAGGACGAGGCCCTGGGTCTACTCTGGGGCATTGGGTGCTCCTGGCACACTGTTCTGCCCACGACTCACCTTTGCCCAGTTGGAGACTTGAGGGAAGTGCTGGTTGGTTCTTGGCCTCTAACCCAGTTGCTATACCAACATTGGGCATGTGCCCTTTTAGGAAACTTGATTTAAAGGGACCGCTTGCCTCACAAGAAAACAGCAGTCTGTCCTGAGTCATTTGGTGTCATCAGACAAGCTGTAGCTCCAGAGTTTCAGAAAAACTTTTTTTTTTCTCCCTTTCTCCTCCTCCCCTCCTTCTCTCTCTTTTCCTTTCTGACAGTCACTGCTTAGCAAACCCACTGAAGGCTTGTAGGAAGTTGTATGTTGGGGGCTTGAGAGTCAATGAGAATCTCTTGAGCTAGGGGGCTCCACCAGCCCAGAAGAGGCCCTTACAGTGAAACATCTTTTGGCATGAACTCAAAAAAGATGAACCAAGACTCACTGGTGAGGAGTTGGGCTGGAAGTGGCGAGATCTACCCTGGTTTCAGGTTTAGAGATTAATGTCACTGGAGTTTCCCTGAGTCTGTCTCCTGGCTAGCTCCCTTCGGCTAAACATTGTCAAAGGTGGCTGTTGGGCTTTCATTTTAAAGGAATAAGACAAAAAAGACCACCGAGACAAAACTGAGGTTTGCTTGCTCCTTCCTCCTCCAGACAGATTCACTGGAACAAAGGTAGATGCTGAGTAGCTGGGCTTATTTACTCAATTTTTAAAATCAAATCAACAGTAGAAATAAGTGAAGACCAACCAAATGAGAACAAACAAACCCTGTTTATTCTGAGCTTTCTATAGCAAAGGAGTCAGTCACTGCCCTTTGCTTTTTGGCAGAGACTTAAAGGCAGGCAGAAGAGTGGGACACTTTTATAGTAGAAAAAAGAAGGCTTCAGGTACACCCCGACTGGAGACTGTTGGCCTGGGGAGGCTGTAGGCAGGCCGACTAGAAGTGGGGCGTCCTGTGTGATGGGTTAGGGGGCATACTTGACTTTCTCTGGTTGGTTCGTAGATGGAAGCAGGACAAAAATTAGGGAAGCTGTCAGTTATTCATCAGGTCCTGGCCATTCAGGGCCAATTGTTACAGGGATTATTGTTTGGCTTTCTGAATTGTTACTAGGAATAATGGCCTGAGTTCCTATAAGTCTGGTTTACATCAGGCTGGCTTCCTGGGCCAGTTACTATAGATAAGGGGCTGGTTTCCTGGGCTGGTAGTGGGCCAGAGTTCTATTTTTATATATGGTCTGGCCATGGTCCGTTTGTATCTTCAGTTTCTTACAATTAAATTCACATTTTCTAGAGAAACTCTGCCCTTAGATACTATACTGGGTACAATGGGAATGAGAAAAATGAGGCTGCATCTTGCCCCAACCACTCGGATGACTGGCATAACGTAAAATCTCAACTCTAAAGTGCTCTACAGTGTTGCGATATTGTTACTACTGGGGAAGCAGAATTGAGCGATGGAAAGAACAATTTTTTCTTTCAGATTTAGCATCAGCTCATGGCGGCTGCACTAGCTGTGTGAACTTAAATTTAGCAGTTACTTTAACTGAGCCTCAATTTTTCTCATCTGTAAAATGGGAGACTAGTAATACCTGTGTCAACGTTTCGTTTTTTACTTTTTGTTATGAAAAATTTCAAACACACAAAAGTGGAGAGATTAGAATAACGAAGGCTCATATACCTATTGTCCTGCTTTAATAATGATCAACTTACAGCCAGCCTTGTTTCATTAATGACCCCACCAACTTGCCTTACCCTGATTATCTTGAAATTTTGCACATCAAATTATTTCATCTGTAAACATTGCGGTTTGTATTTCTAAAAGATATTTTAAAAATTTGGTTTATCCTTATGACCCATTTACCTTTTTATTTACACATCAAATAGAGTGAAAATTAATTCTACCCTTAAGAGGGAGCAACAGAACTAATAACACCAGATAATACTCAGAACGCTAATAGACACACCTGTTTATTCTCTGTAACTCTGAGCCTGTCATTTGCTTTAGAATGTTACTTTTTCATGTCTTGGGCATTTTCCTGATATCTGTGCATAATCTCCTTCTGTTGGTACTTTCTTCGGTTTCACGGTGTGCCACCTCTGAGCAATACTGAGTGTTTGTTTTACATGCAGCTTTCTCAGCAATAGGGACTACTTAAAAAAAAATAACCACAATGTCAGTATTAATTATTGATTGCTATGTAATGAACTATTCCCAAACTTAGAGGCTTAACATGATAATTATTATCTCTTGTACTTTCCGTGGGTCAGGAATTCAGGAGCATCTTGGTTGGGTGGGTCATGCTTGACGTCTCTCACGAGGTTGCTGGGTCTGTAGTCATCTGGAGGTTTGATGGTGCTGGAGGATTTACTCCCAAGGTGGGTTGTACATTTACTCCCAAGGTGGGTCGCAAGTTGGTTCCTTTCCACATGGGCCTTTGCACATGTCTGCTTGAGAGTCCTCACAACATGGCATCTGACTTCCGCAAGAAAGAAAGAGCAGTGTGACTTCTGAGGTGGAAGTTGCACACCTTTTATGACCTAGCCTTGGAAGTCATATGCCATCCCTTCTACCATATTTTACTGATCACATGGGCTAGCCCTGATTCAGATTAGGAGGGGATTACACAATGGCATGAATGTCAGGAGCCATCTTAGAGGCTGGCTATGACAATATCATTATCACATCTGAAAAAAAATGTAACAATAATTTCTTTAAAAAAATTTTTTTGATAGATCTTTATTGGAGTATAATTGCTTCACAATACTGTGTTAGTTTCTGTTGTACAACAAAGTGAATCAGCTATATGCATACACATGTCCCCACATCCCCACGTTCTTGAGCCTCTCTCCCATCCTCCCTACCCCACCTCTCTAGGTGGCCACAAAGCACTGAGCTGATCTCCCTGTGCTTTGCTGCTGCTTCCCACCAGCTAACTATTTTACATTCGGTAGTGTATATATGTCGATGCTACTCTCACTTCGCCCCAGCTTCCCCCCCCACCCCGTGTCCTCAAGTCCATTCTCTATGTCTACATCTTTATTCCTGCCCTCTAACTAGGTTCATCGGTACCATTTTTTTTTTTTTTTAGATTCCATATATATGCGTTAGCATACCGTATTTGTTTTTCTTTCTGACTTAATTCACTCTGTATGACAGATTCTAGGTCCATCCACCTCACTACAAATAACTCAATTTCATATCTTTTTATCGCTGAGTAATATTCCATTGTATATATGCGCCACATCTTCTTTCATTCATCTGTCGATGGACATTTAGTTTGGTTCCATGTCCTGGCTATTGTAAATAGTGCTACAGTGAACATTGTGGTACATGTCTCTTTTTGAATTATGGTTTTCTTGGGGTATATGCCCAGTAGTGGGATTGCTGGGTCATATGGTAGTTCTATTTTTAGTTTTTTAAGGAAACTCCATACTGTTTTCCGTAGTGGTTGTATCAATTTACATGCCCACCAGCAGTGCATGAGGGTTCCCTTTTCACCACACCCTTTCCAGAACTTATTGTTTCCAGATTTTTTCATAATGGCCATTCTGGCCTGTGTGAGGTGATACCTCATTGTAGTTTTGATTTGCATTTCTCTAATGATTAGCGATGTTGAGCATCTTTTCATGTGCCTCTTGGCCAACTGTATGTCTTCCTTGGTGAAATGTCTATTTAGGTCTTCCTTCCGCCCATTTTTTAATTGGATTGTTTGTTTTTTTGATATTGAGCTCTATGAGCTGTTTGTATATTTCAGAGATTGATCCTTTGTCCGTGGTTTCATTTATAAATATTTTCTCCCATTCTGAGGGTTGTCTTTTCGTCTTGCTTATGGTTTTCTTTGCTGTGTAAAAGTTTTTAAGTTTAATTAAGTCCCATTTTTTAATTTTTGTTTTTATTTCTGTTACTCTAGGAGGTGGGTCAAAAAAGATCTTGCTATGGTTTATGTCAAAGAGTGTTTTTCCTATGTTTTCCTCTAAGAGTTTTATAGTGTCTGGTCTTACATTTAAATCTTTAATCCATTTGGAGTTTATTTTTGTGTATGGTGTTAGGTAGTGTTCTAATTTCATTCTTTTACATGTACTGTCCAGTTTTCCCAGCACCACTTATCGAAGAGGCGCTCTTTTCTCCGTTGTATATTCTTGCCTCTTTGTTGTAAATTAGGTGCCCATATGGGCATGGGCTTATCTCTGGGCATTCTAACCTGTTCTATTGATCTATATTTCTGTTTTTGTGCCAGTACCATGCTGTCTTGATTACTCTAGCTTTGTGCTATAGTTTGAAGCCAGGGAACCTTATTCCTCCAGCTCCGTTTTTCTTTCTCAAGATTGCTTTGGCTATTCAGAGTCTTTTGTGTTTCCACACAAATTGTAAAATTTTCTGTTCTAATTCTGTGAAGAATGCCATTGGTAGTTTGATAGGGATTGCGTTGAATCTGTAGATTGCTTTGGGTAGTATAGTCATTTTCACAATATTGATTCTTCCAATCCAAGGACATGGTATATTTCTCCATCTGTTTTGAGAAGAATGGGTGTTAGCTCTTCTCTAAATGTTTGATAGAATTCACCTGGTCCAGTCATCTGGTCCTGGACTTTTGTTTGTTGGAAGATTTTTAATTATGGTTTCAATTTCATTACTTGTGATAGGTCTGTTTATGTTTTCTAAGTTTTCCTGGTTCAGTCTCGGAAAATTGTATCTTTCCAACAATTTGTCCATTTTTTCGTGGCTGTCCATTTTATTGGCATACAGTTGTTTGTAGTAGTCTCTTATAATCCTTTGTATTTCTGCAGTGTCAGTTGTGATTCCTCCTTTTTCATTTCTAATTTTTTTTTTTTTTTTTTGCGGTACACGGGCCTCTCACTGTTGTGGCCTCTCCCATTGCGGAGCACAGGCTTTGGATGCGCAGCCTCAGCGCCCATGGTTCACAGGCCCAGCCGCTCCACGGCATGTGGGATCTTCCTGGACTCTCAACCACTGCGCCACCAGGGAAGCCCCTCTAATTTTATTGATTTACTTCTCTCTTTTTTTCTTGATGAGTCTGGCTAATGGTTTATTAATTTTGTTTATCTTCTCAAAGAAGCAGCTTTTAGTTTTATTGATCTTTGCTATTGTTTTCTCTGTTTCTATTTATTTCTGCTCTGATCTTTATGATTTATTTCCTTCTACTGACTTTGGGTTTTCTTTGTTCTTCTTCCTCTAGTTGTTTTAAGTGTAGGGTTAGATAGTTTACTTGAGATTTTTCTTGTTTCTTGAGGTGAGATTGAATTGCTATAAATTTCCCTCTTAGAACTGCTTTTGCTGCATCCCATATGTTTTGGGTCATTGTGTTCTCACTGTCATTTGTTTCTATGTGTTTTTTAATTTCTGTTTTGATTTGTTCAGTGATCTCTTGGTTATTTAGTAGCACACTGTTTAGCCTCCATGTATTTGGGTTTTTTACTGTTCTTTTCCTGTAATTGATTTCCAATTTCATGGTGTTGTGGTCAGAAAAGATGCTTGATACGATTTCAATTTTCTTAAATTTTCTGAGGCTTGATTTGTGATGCAAGATGTGGTCTATCCTGGAGAATGTTCCATGTGCACTTGAGAAGAATGTGTATTCTGCCGATTTTGAGTGGAATGTTGTATAAATATCAATTAAATATATCTGGTCTATTGTGTCATTTAAAGCTTGTATTTCCTTACTTATTTTCTGATTGGATAATCTGTCCATTGGTGTAAGTGGGGTGTTAAAGTCCCCTACTCTATTATTGTGTTACTGTCAATTTCTCCTTTCATGGTTGTTAGCATTTGCCTTATGTATTGAGGTGCTCCTATGTTGGGTGCATAGACATTTATAATTGTTATATCTTCTTTTGGATTGATCCTTTGATCCTTATGTAGTGCCCCTCCTTATCTCTTGTAACAGTCTTTATTTTAAATTCTATTTTATCTGATACAGGTATTGCTACTTCAGATTTCTTTTGATTTCCATTTGCATGGAATATCTTTTTCCATCCCCTCACTTTTGGTCTGTATGTGTCCCTAGGTCTGAAGTGGGTCTCTTGTAGACAGCCTATATATGGGTCTTTTTATTGTATCCATTCAGCCAGTCTGTGTGTTTTGGTTGGGCCATTTAATCCATTTACATTCAAGGTTATTATCAATATGTATGTTCCTATTACCATTTTCTTAACTGCTTTGGAGTTTTTTTTGTGGGTCTTTTTCTTCTCTTGTGTTTCCCGCTTAGAGAAGTTTCTTTAGCATTTGTTGTAAAGCTGGTTTGGTGGTGCTGAATTCTCTTAGCTTTTGCTTGTCTGAAAAGCTTTTGACTTCTCCATCAAATCTGAATGAGATCCTTGCTGGGTAGAGTAATCTTGGTTGTAGGTTTTTCTCTTTCATCACTTTAAGTATATCTTGTCACTCCCTTCTGGCCTGCAGAGTGTCTGCTGAAAAAGCAGCTGATAATCTTATAGGGATTCCTTTGTATGTTATGTTTTTGTTTTTCCCTTGCTGTTTTTAATATTTTTTCTTTGAATTTAATTTTTGTTAGTTTGATTAATATGTGTCTTGGTGTGTTTTTCCTAGGATTTATCCTGTATGGGACTGTCTGTGCTTCCTGGACTTGGGTGACTATTTCCTTTCCCATGTTAAGGAAGAGATTATAGAGTTTTCTATAATCCCTTCAAATATTTCCTCAGACACTTTCTTTTTCTCTTCTTTTTCTGGGACTCCTATAATTAGAATGTTGGTGTGTTTAGTGTTGTCCCAGAGGTCTCTGAGATTGTCCTCAATTCTTTTCATTTTTTTTTTCTTTATTCTGCTCCTCAGCAGTTATTTCTACCATTTTGTCTTCCAGCTCACTCGTTCGTTCTTCTGCCTCAGTTATTCTGTTATTGATTCTTTCTTGTGTATTTTTCATTTCAGTTATTGTGTTGTTCATCTCTGTTTTTTTGTTCTTTAGTTCTTCTAGATCTTCATTAAACATTTCTTGTATTTTCTGAATCCATGCCTCCATTCTATTTCTGAGATTCTGGGTCATCTTTTCTCTCATTACTCTGAATTATTTTTCAGGTAGATTGCCTATTTCCTATTCATTTATTTGGTCTTGTAGATTTTTACCTTACTCCTTCATCTGTGAAATTTTTTTTTTTTTTTTTAATGAGTGGGATTGTGTTCCTGTTTTACTTGTTGTTTGGCCTGAGGCTTCCAACAGTGGAATTTGAGGCTACTGGGTAGAGCTTGGGTCTTGGTGCTGAGATGAAGAACTCTGTGAGACCTCACTCACTCCAATGAATATTCCCTGGGGTCTGAGGTTCTCTGTTAGTCCAGTGCTTTGGACTCAGAGCTCCCACCACAGGAGATTCGGCCTGACCCCTGGCTCATGAACCAAGATCCTATAAGCTGCATGGGGTGGCAAAAAAACAAAAAAGAGAACAATAACAAAGTAAAAAATAAAATTAGACTAGGAAACTAACAGATATGTTAGAAAGAATATAAAAATATAGATGAATCAACAACTAGAAGGTACGTCAGTATCACAATAGTAAAGAAGAGGAGGAGAGAAAAGAAAAAAAAAGGGGGAGGGGAAGACCTTGGCTGTGGAGGGTGGGGCCTAAGCAAGGGAGAGGTTTGGGTGCTGGGCATGGCCTATGCTCAGGACCCACAGGGCTGGAAAAGGCCCTGGGGGCTGTGGCTTAGGCTCAAGGAACAGAAGGGGTCCAGGCGTGTCCCCCACCCCTGGTCTCAGAGAGCAGGGGACCTCACCTGGGAGCCCAGCAAGCTTCCTGGACTTGAGTGGGTGGGGCAAATGCCTTCCTCCCCTCTCCTGCTCCCCTGGTCCCGGAGGCCCCCTCCTGCCTGCCTCTCCTATTCTCCCCTCGGGCTCCTTCCTATGCCCCCAGGACCAATGCGGCCGGGGTGGGTTGGGGGGGCCTTGGAGGGCAGAGGACTGGCCTGGGAGCTCAGCAGGCTCCCTAGGCCTGAGTGGGCCAGGCGATCGCCCTCTGCTCCTTTCCTGCTCCTCCCAGAGAGTCCCTCCTGCCTGCCTCTCCTGATCTCCCCAGCCTCAGGGGCACCAATCTTGTCTGGCTTCCAATTCTTCCCCCTCAGTGCCCCCGTGTCCTACTGGTTCACTTGGGGGTTCCTCCTGTCTACTTGGGCATCAGGGTCCCCCACCAGTGGCCGGCAGGTGCCATAGTTGTGGGGAGAGCCTAACTCAGAGTCTTCCCACACTGCCATCTTGACTCTGTCCCCCAACAATAATCTCTGAATATCATCAACTATCTAGTCACTGTCCAAATTTTCTTAATTGTTTCCTTCAGTCAGAATCCAAATAAATTCCATATATTGCAATTTTATCAATATGTCTCTTAAGCCCCTTTTAATCTATAGATTCCTGCTTCATTTTTTCCCTGTGCAGTTTAATTGTTGAACTCATAAATGTTTCGTAAGGAATAAATGAGGCAATATAAGCAAAGCACCTACCATGATGCAGGTAAAACATGTACCATGATGCAGGCCTGCTGCTGGCCCATATACTGACTTGGTGTGAATTAGAGAAAGGCTCTCCTTCCTCAAGAGAGGACATTATTGAAAACCTGGACAATCACCCACGTCCAGCCCTTGATGAGAAGTGCTAGCTCGGGGATGTGATAAGTAAGCATTCAGCTTAAATTCAACTGAGAGTGGTTCCATAATTCAAACTTTAAAAATCAGTGGCCAGGCCATATGAGTCCCATTAGGAATAAGGGGAAGCTTCTGCTGCATGGACAGATAGCCTTGCTTTGTCCCAAGAAAGCTTTCAAGATGTCTTTAGGCTGCAGCCTGTCTACTGATGCACAAAAACCCGCACTTTCACCTGCTCACATGCTCCGGATGCCAGGCTCCACCTGCTTCAGGCTCCACCCTCTATCCACTCAGAAGGCAGGATAGTTATGAATCTCATTACTAGTCTTCCTCTCAGCTAAATAGGAATTGGACTTCCAAGAGTGGTGAACAGACAGGAGGCCTGGCCTCGTATGATACCTGGACCATTGGCAGAACAGGGCACTGTCGCACAGACGAATGTGTGCCAGTGATGGTGTGTGCACATGTGCCCTTCTGAGTGTGCCTTGTGTGCCAGAGTGGATTTACCCAGGAGGGGGATCTTCACTGCTGTTCTGGGCTCTACCAGGAAGCCCAGAATTTTCTCATATTACTATATAAGTAAATTTATGTCCACAAATGGCATCCCTCTGATGAGGTACCCTTGTGCAGTGCACAACCTGGGTACCTATACATAGTAGCACTTCTTGGATTAACTGGTTGGTCCTTCTTTTCCCTGGTCACTCCAAACAGGATAAAACCATCTTAAACTCAAAGATTCCTATTTCCTGAAAACAGATCTAGGATTCCTAAGACCACTGGGTCCATCTGGTCATCCCAGTTGAAGGTTCACTTCCTTCCAGTCATGAGGCCCTTCATTCTGCTCTCCTTGACTGTCTTTTCAGGTAAGAGATAGGGAAGGAACATCTCCAGCCCTCCAAGCTTCCCAGAGACTGTGCATTTTCTTTTCCTTTCCTACCTGGAGTTCTTGCTTATTAGCTCAAACCACCTAAGGAGTGGGATGGGAAAATAAAAGGAGGTGGAAATAGATCTTGTCTAAATTAGTCCTTGTTCTTTGATCTGATGAAGGGGTTGTGGGGGAATTTGAAGCCCTCAGCTAAAATGAGGGGTCTGGATTCTCTCTCTCAGTTTAAGTTTCCCCTTCCTTTCCCCTTTCTCCCCTTAAAAACATTTGTGCTAATATATGAGGACAGGACTTTCCACTTTCTGCCCATGCCTGACCCCAAAGATGAGACTCACAGGACCGGGCTGGCCCCAGCTCTGCCACTGTCCAGCCTTGTGACCTTTGAAAGTCACTGCACCTCTCTGAGTCAGTGTTCAGGCCAGTAAACTGGGTATCACACAATCTTTCTTATGGGGTCCATCTGAGAACAAAATATCATACCATGTCAAATGATATCAAGGATGTGAGCCTGCTTTGTAGGCTGGTCACACCCACTGTGAGCTACACTTGAGGCAGCATTTGAGGAGGCCCCAGTGCACATCTGGAAGGCTGAGGGGTGGTCTCTGTTGCCCATCTTGTCTCCTTGGTCAGACACTTCCCCAGCCACTATCATGCTGGATGTGAAGTACATGACTTCCTTATTATGCAACATCCTGAGATGACAGATGTGCCCACACTGGTCTGGTATGGAGGAAACATGAAGTTCTTAGCCCCTGAGGACAGATAGAACCAGACATCTCTGTTTTCAGCCCTATACATCCATCAGAAACCTCTAAACCGCCTTACTTTCTTTTTCTATAATTATTTTCTTTTTTTGTGGTACGCGGGCCTCTCACTGTTGTGGCCTCTCCCGTTGCAGAGCACAGGCTCCGGACGCGCAGGCTCAGCGTCCATGGCTCACGGGCCCAGCCGCTCCACGGCATGTGGGATCTTCCCGGACCAGGGCACCAACCTGTGTTCCCTGCATCGGCAGGCGGACTCTCAACCACTGCGCCACCAGGGAAGCCCTATTTTCTATTTTTTAAAATTTTATTGAAGTATATTTGATTTACAATGTTGTGTAGTTTCAGGTGTACAGCAAAGTGATTCAGTTATACATATATATATATTTTCAGATTTTTTTCCATTATAGATTATTACAAGATACTGAATATAGTTCCCTGTGCTATACAGTAGGTCTTTGTTGTTTAGCTATTTTACATATAGTAGTGTGTATCTGTTAACCCCAAACTCCTAATTTATTCCTCCCCCTGCCCTTTCCCCTTTGGTAACCACAAGTTTGCTTTCTATGTCTGTGAGTTTGTTTCTGTTTCAAACCTCCTTACTTTCTTCTCGAGGATACCAAGGTGGAGTGGGGGGCTAGGGTCAGAGGATACACTAACAGGAAGCCTCAGGCTCTTCTACCCTCCCCTGCAGGCAACATGAGAAGCCGCCTAAATTCTTGCAGAGGGGGAGATGTATTTTACCCGGTCTTAGGCCAGGGAAGAAGTCTTCTCCAGGGTTGCTGTATTAGTTTGCTAGGCCTCCTGTAACAACCACAGACTGTGTGGCTTATACAACAGAAATTTGTTTCCTTACAGCGATGGAGGCCAGAAGTCCAAGATCAAGGTGTTGGCAGGTTTGGTTTCTCCTGAGGTCTCTCTCCTTGGCTTGCAGAGGGCCGCCTTCTCACTGTGTCCTCACATGGTCATCACTCTGTTGTCTGTGTCCTAATCTTTTTTATTAGGGCACCGGTCAGATTGGATTAGGGCACATTCTAACGACCCCATTTTAACTTAATTACCTCTTTAAAGGTTCTAAATCCAAATGTAGTCACATTCTATAGTACTGGGTAGTTAACACTTCAACGTATAAATTTTAGGGGGACACTATTCAGCCCATAACAGTTGCCAACCCCAAAGCAGGCAAAAATCGGCCTCCAATGCTTTAATTAATTTTCCTCCAGGGTGCAGGAACTACAATGTGTTTAAAAGAACAATAGTGTTTGTCTATGTGTGTTTTCACAGATGCTATGGTCATGGACGAAAAGGTCAAGGAAGGTTTTGTGCTGGACACAGCTTCTGCCATCTGCAACTATGATGCCCACTAAAAGGACCACCCCAAATACCGGTGCCGAGGCTATTTCCGGGACTATTGCAACATCATCGCCTTCACCCCCAACAGCACTGACCGTGTGGCCCTGGGGGACACAGGAAACCAGCTTATCGTCACTGTGTCCTGCCTGACCAAGGAGGATACGGGCTGGTACTGGTGCAGCATCCAGTGGGACTTTGCCAGGGATGACATGGATTTTACAGAGCTGGTTGTCACTGACAACAGAAGAGCCCTCGCCAACAATTTTTGGTCTGGGAGAGGTAAGAGCCTGTTGGGGGCCCAGCTGCGGGTAACCCACAGCAGTGCATGTTAGCTGGTGTGGTAAATACTCAGAGGGCAGCAACTCGGGCTCCCCCTAGGGTCTCTGGGGTAACCTGGCCTCTCCTTCCCTCCATAGTAGGATAGCTGCTGCTGCTGCTGACAACTGACTTGGAATTTGGGGAAGAGGAGGGTCCATTGCCCTGGGGTGCTCTTGGCACCTCTCTCCCCTCCCAGCCATCTGGCAGATGGAACTTGGGAGGCTGACAGGTGCGAGAGCATTGCCTTGCAGGTCTAGAATCTTGAAGATTCACTTCTTGAGGCGTGACTGAGGCTGTAAAAAGTGGTCTAAGGGCTCCCCTGGAGGCGCAGTGGTTGAGAGTCCACCTGCCGATGCAGGCGACGCGGGTTCGTGCCCTGGTCCAGGAAGATTCCACATGCCGTGGAGCGGCTGGGCCCGTGAGCCATGGCCGCTGAGCCTGCGTGTCTGGAGCCTGTGCTCCGCAATGGGAGAGGCCACAGCAGTGAGAGGCCCGCGTACCACAAAAAAAAAAAAAAGAAAAAAAGAAAAAAAAAAAGTGGTCTAAGCACCCAGACAAGCACCCTCAAAAACTGTCCATTTAAATAATTTCATAATTTACAGGGATAAATATGGTCCCAGAGGTCAGTGCTTTCTTTTAAGGAGTACAGTTTGCACCAGGAAGCTGCCGGAAGGGTGTGGGTGGAGCAGCCTGGAGGGTTAAGTCTGTGTAAGCCAGTGTGTTGCTCCTTTGGGCCCGGGCGAAGGCATAGGGTCTCCAGATGCTCCCCCAAATCCTTCTGTCCAATGCTGAAAACCTGTCTCAGGCACACTGCTTATGGAAAGTACTATCTTTCTTTTCTTCCTCCTTTCCTCTAGTGACTTCTCATTATTTCCATTTCTAGAAGGGATGTCTTTTTCTAGTGCAATCCAGAGCACAGTGTCAGTAGGAAAACAGAGGACTTAAGGGAAGCTCCGGGAAGCCTCCTCCTGGTGCTAGAGGGCCTTGCTCACACTTGACCCACTGGTTATTTGTTCAGCAAGCCTCTTGCTGAATGTGTGATACCCTTCACGCCTGCAGCGTTTCTACTTTGTGTGGTTCTGCTTTTACTTAACTGTGTAGTCTGTCCTGAGTTTTAGGCTCAGGATGAGAGAAGTCCCACCTAAGTGTGCTCCTTAGTTTAAATGAAACACAGACACACACCCCACACCCCAGTCTTATCACAGGTGGCAATGTGGGTGACCATAGTGGCCCTTCTCCCGTTGGGTTTTGGTGGCTGTCAGAAGCACGATGTGGCAATTATGTTACCTACTGATCAGTTCCTTAAGGATAGGACTGGCACTCAGCCTGGCACGCTCTAACCACAGGCCATATCTAGTCAACACAGCGCCTTTGTGCAAATCTGGAAAAGATGCCCCTTCCTCCAGGTGCATGGAGCCCAGTGGCAAGGTGCATGGCTTGGCAAACGAGTATATGGGCTGGATTACAGCCCTGCTTGTTCCCTCCACCTCTGCCCTGTGCAGGGCACCCATAAACAGCTGGACTTGACCCAGCAGTCACCCAGGGCACTAATTCTCTGGAGACTGAGGGAATGACAGGCAGAGGTGCAGAGATGCAGAAGGCAAAGGAAGGGCCTGGGGATGGGCCTTATTTGACTCTCAACAAATCCTTTCTGACACAGACCTATCAGGCAACAAGAATAGAAGCTGCGGTTCTTCCAAAGTTGTCCACAAGGCAGATCACTCCAGGTGAGTCATGACTTTAGGAGACAAGCAGACTTTGGGTGGGCAGTAACAACACAACATGACGGTGGGTTTGCACCTGCTCCTTTTCAGCAGTGTATTGTTTCTCTTCCTGAACTGTCTTCAGTGTGACTATTTGCTTCCTTTCAAAAGAATATAGTTTAGGACTCTTGATCACAAGCAGCAAGAATGCTCTCTGGCTATTTTAGCTAAAGGGGGAAATTCTTCATAAGGAGAGAGCAATGACTGATGAAATGAGAGGGCAGGGATGTGATAGCCCTGAGAAAGGGTCTGAATGTCATCAGGATTTATCTCCATCTCTAATCTGCTCCGCTTATGTGTGTTTGCTTCCTCTCTCTCTCCCCACTACCCTTTTATATTTCATCTTTGCCATAGGAGAAGATAATCCATTGCTAACTGCCGAGTTTATTCTTCCCCTGTTCAAGAGACTCGCCAGCCTGAGACTGCATCCTCCCACTTCCAGTCCCATGTTAGTTCCCGAGGAGGGGGCTGGGCCCAGCTTGGTCAGACACCCACCCCAGGTCCAATCAAGTGTGGTCTGGAGGAGACGGGTGCTCTGAAGGAATCCAGGTTGCCAGGCATTGCTGGAACTGGGCAAGAGCAGGGGCAGGGAGAGGGGACGGGTCCCAGAAAAGGGGATCCTGAGCAGAGAACCAAAAGATGGTGTCTTCCAAGGGACACGGATTGTGTCTGATTCCTCCCAGGATGACCATTCCCATCATCTGCATGCTGAGCACGGGCTTGGGGACCATCTCTATCATCAGTCATTTGTCCAGAAGAAGGAGAGGTCAAATGAGTAGAAGGGTAGGTAGCAGTTGGGGTGGTGTGGGTGGGAATTGGGGAAAATGAAAGGGGTCAAGGAACAGCTTTCAAATGGGTGAATGTGACCCTCTTCTTTTTGCCTGGACCCCTGGAATCCCGTGCCGCCTGCCCATGGGCTAGGGGCAATTCTGTTTCACGGTGACAAATGCTCTCTGAGAGGTGGCAGAGAGAGCACTGTAACCCTCATAAGTGGAGATGTGTGTAGACCAGCGAGGAGGGAGGCTGAGACGTCAGAGGAGCTTCTGGGGCCCCTGGGTAAGCAGGCATAGAAAGGTCTCCTTGAGAAGAAGGGTCAGGATCGGAAGAGGACAGGCCCAAGGGCCTCAGGCCCAGCCTTGAGCCGTGGGAGGAGAGGCCTTTCAGCTTTGTGCCTCCTTCTGCCCTTGGGCGATTGCAGGTAAAGTCCTAGCCAGAAGCCAGAAAAGCAGCCAAGCTTCCTCTGTGGTCCCCACGCTTCCGGTAAGTTCCCTCCTTGACTCTTCTATCCTGGGCCCTGTGCCCACCACTCCCTGGTCTGTAGGGCACCCTATTCCTAAATAGAAGAAGGCCACCCTGTGGTGAATTGGCTAACCTCTCAAGTGGACACAGGGTAGAGAGAGCATCACAGACAAGTGCCACTGTTTGTCTAATAGGTTTTTTATTGTTTTCTTTTTATGCTCAGAAGCCACAGAAGTACCTTGGGCAATGGAGAGACTGTAGGCATAATTACAAAACAGACTCCAACCTCCTCTGGGTATGGAAATGTAGGAAACAACATTTTAGAGAATGAGAGGACACAAACCCGAAACACCTGTTAACGAAACACAGGGTCTACCGCCAGACAAACCTGAAATCCAAAGCTAAGGCTGTGAGGCCTCATTCTCTGTCTGTGATAATTTGGCCCCGGGGGCAGAGCAGGAGTCCTAAGAAATCAAAGCAGTGGCTCCCATGGCATTTCTGGCCTTTTGCCGTTTAAGAGCTGTGGGAACTGTGGAGGTGGGGGATGCAGACAAGGCCACATCTCGCTTGGTTTAACCCAGGACCTCTCCCTTTGGGACACAATTTGAGTCTAGGTTTTTGCAAAACCCATTGTCACTTCCTTAAGGCATGACCTTGGGAAACTTGTTACTTCTCTGGGCCTGTTTTCTTCTCTATCAATTGAGGACCCCATACTCCCCAGGATTTTTTACTAATTCACTCATTCATTCATTCATTCAATAAACAAGGACCACGCCAGATTCTGGGATACACAGCTGAGCCAAAGAAATAGCATCTGTCTTCATGGAGCGTATAATGTAGAGTAGGAAGTAGGCAAGCCATCTCAGACACACACACACACATACACGTGAGATCATCAACTAGAGTAAGTACTCTGAAGGAGAGATGCGTGGTGCTACGCAAGTTGAAGCAATGGCGCCCAACCCTGTTCTTTTTTAGCAAGGAGTCGCACAACTTGGTTTAGCCATGGCCTGCTTCCTCACACTCAAGCCATGGGAACGTGACAGCCGCAATCAGGGGCCTTTATGGGCTCTGAAGGAGTCCAGCTGCATTCACGTCACCAGAGCCTGGTGAGAGGTGAACACAGGCCCCACGCACCAAGCTTTCCTGCTGACTGACGGATGACCTTTAAAGGCATGACGTCTGATTTCCACCCTGAAAACAAACTTCGGTGTTTGGTCTCCATGGAGCACCCATGACAGAGTTTGCCACTTTTGCTGCAGAAACACCCAGCAGAAGTAGGCAACAAATCTCAACTCAATTTTCCTTTTCTGTTTCCAACAAAGTAGACGACTCTTTGAAGCCCCTCTCTCATGTCCTGACTCCAAAGGCAATGGCTCATACTGAACAGGTGGATCTGAAGATTTCTTTTATTTAGTTGAAAAATAAAATGATGCTACAATAGAGTCACCATGACAACTGGCCCACATCTTGGGGACTGATTCTGATCTCAGGCATTCGAAGGCCCCTCTAACCTTGCCAGCTATCATTTGCAGTTACGTAAGAACGGTGGCAGCCAGAGGGGCTGTGCTAGGCCACGCCTAAGCAAGGCCACGGTCGGATAACATCTCAAGATCTTAGTTCTCACGCGCTCGGCTTGTCAGAGGTGAAGAAAAGGGCCAGATCTTGGTCAGAGGGCCAGGAGATCACTTGTGTTGTATTCCTTAGCCAATAAATTTCTGACCCAGTGTTGAATGAACTCCAAGGTATGACTAACTTCTCTCAGGATATCACTGGGAGAGTATTTCTGGAAAAGTTTCTTTTAAAGTATAGTATTCCAATTTACTTCTGAATTGGTATTACATGCTGTTCTACCCAAAGAAAGGGAGAGAGGCTAAATCAGGGGTTCTTAGGTTCTCTTGGCTCGAAGACTGTCCTGTATGGGAAACTGCCACTAGACTGAATGCATACCTGCTTCTGATCAGCGAGAAACCAAGGTGTGATAAATTAAGAGAAATATTCATTCACATCAGGAAACACAAATCAATACGGGAGCATCAGCAGTTGTGGGTGCAGGTGAGGTGATACTGTCATTAATGCCAGAATTACCCAAACTCTTAGCTCCTACATGAATGTCTGCACCCTCTCTTCCCGTAGAGTGTCTCTCCTGCTATTTCAGACCCTGGCGGCTCCCCACCACTGCCTCTGTTGCCCTCATAAAAACCCTGCTCTTCCAGTCTCTTCTGGTAGGGTGCTGGCCGGTCTCTGCACTCAGGACACTCAGTTGCCCTCTGGTCTGAGCAGGGCTGGGACAGGGTTCTGCACATGCCCTGCACGTGTAGGTCCAGGCTCTCACTCACTCGTTTATGAGCACAGTTCCTTCAGCTTCCACCCTAAACCCTCTCTCCATAGGTAGGGAACTCAAAGCTACTCAGAACCCTGATGGGGAGAGGAGGGAGTGTGGATGCCACTCCATTGCTGCCATCCTCCGTGTTCCCACACAGCTGGCCCCCTCCCTCCCAGAGTCTCAGATCAAGCAACATCAAAAGCACTGTCTCTCAAATGCAAATCAAAACTACAATGAGGTATCACCTCACACCGGTCAGAATGGCCATCATCAAAAAATCTACAAACAATAAATGCTGGAGAGGGTGTGGAGAAAAGGGAACCCTCTTGCATTGTTGGTGGGAATGTGAATTGATACAGCCACTATGGAGAACAGTATGGAGGTTCCTTAACAAACTACAAATAGAACTACCATATGACCCAGCAATCCCACTACTGGCCATATACCCTGAGAAAACCATCATTCAAAAAGAGTCATGTACCACAATGTTCATTGCAGCTCTATTTACAATAGTCAGGACATGGAAGCAACCTAAGTGTCCATAGACAGATGAATGAATAAAGAAGATGTGGCACATATATACAATGGAATATTACTCAGCCATAAGAAGAAACGAAATTGAGTTATTTGTAGTGAGGTGGACGGACCCAGAGTCTGTCATACAGAGTGAAGCAACTCAGAAAGAGAAAAACAAATACCGTATGCTAACACATATATATGGAATCTAAAAAAATTTTTTTTTAAATGGTTCTGAATAACCTAGGGGCAGGACAGGAATAAAGACACAGATGTAGAGCATGGACTTGAGGACACGGGGAGGGAGAAGGGTAAGCTGGGACGAAGTGAGAGAGTGACATGGACTTATATACACTACCAAATGTAAAATAGATAGCTAGTGGGAAGCAGCCGTATAGCACAGGGAGATCAGCTCAGTGCTTTGTGACCACCTAGACAGGTGAGATAGGGAGGGTGGGAGGGAAATGCAAGAGGGAGGAGATATGGGGATATATGTATATGTATAGCTGATTCACTTTGTTATACAGCAGAAACTAACACACCATTGTAAAGCAATTACACTCCAATAAAGATGTTTTTTTAAAAAAAAAGTGCTGTCTCTTGCCTCAGCCACAAAACAACCCCAATCCTTCCCCTGTGGCCATGTATTGAATTTGCATAAAGAAGCCACTAGCCCACCAGTTCTGCAAATAGCAATCCAGTCTGGGCTGGCCTTGTACACTGGATGTACAAGTTGGCTTGTACATCCCACTACACAAGGCAAGATAGTAGACAGCAATATTCCACAACAGATGAAGACATCCATAGACGTCTTGGAAGATTTACACTTACTTATCTGGAGAACTATTTCCCCTGAGAATCCTACAGGTTTGCTCTGGTTCCATGATCCAGCATCCACAACCATGTTTCTTCCCACACCAAGCAAAGACTTGTTGAATCTGTGGTCAATTATTTAATTACTCATTTCATCTTCCAGCAAGGCTAGTCACACACCAGTTTTCATGATAAAGAGACAAAAAAACAAGACTTTGTAAATGCAAGCCTGTGCTATTAAAACTGGGAAGCTTCAAGAAAACAGAGGGAAGAGCAATTAATCTGATATTTCACGTATTGTGTGGCCATAGGACGATGTTTACATCTCCTCTTGCAGCTGTTCATAAGGTACTGGCCCTGAACTGGAAAGCTGATGTGGCTTCTAGCTTCAATGTTGGTAGAATTGTTTTGATGTCAGCTCAGAGTTTCAGCTGAAACTGAGAGAGTCCTACCCAAGGATGCACACCACAGCCAGCCAGGGGAGAAGGGCATTCCTGGCGCTCTGCTGACCTTGTGTGGCTGACTGCACTGCGGGTGGTGATGGGGGCTCATTTATCAACTCTCTCTTCCTCTGTCTTCCCCTCCATATCCAGCTGTCAGGAGTAGCTGCTCCATCTCAGAGTGAACATGCTCTCTCGAACACATCCCCTGGCTTTACCTTTCTAGTTTCTCTGCCACTATACGTACTCTGGGACAGCTTGGGGTGGAGGCAAGATGTAAGGAATTTGAAGTGAGAGGACTCGATTTAAATTTTGTTCTGCCACTTACTAGCTGGGAGACATTGGGTAAATTATGTCACCTCTCTTTGCACTTTAATTTCCTTACCTTGGTATTCAAAAATATTACTTATGTTTTTTTAAGAGAGATTCGTGGAGGGAGCTTCCTTCCCCGTGGACTGAGCTCCACTGCGGGGACACTCCTCAGTGACACCCCAGCGGAGGTGGAGTGGTCTGTCTGATGAGTGAGTCTGGAGGTAGGAACCAGGTGTGCCTACTCTGCCCTTCCTCTTCATTTTTTTTTTTGAATTTTATTTCATTTTTTTATACATCAGGCTCTAACTAGTTATCTATTTTATACATATTAGTGTATATACGTCATCCCCAATCCCCCAGTTCACCCCCCCCCCCCCGCCCCCGCGCTTTACCCCCTTGGTGTCCGTACATTTGTTCTCTATATCTGGGTCTCTACTTCTGCCTTGCAAACTGCTTCCTCTGTACCATTTTTCTAGATTCCACATATATGCGTTAATGTACCATATTTGTTCTTCTCTGACTTACTTCACTCTGTATGACAGTCTCTAGGTCCATCCATGTCTCTGCAAATGACCCAATTTCACTCCTTTTTATGGCTGAGTAATATTGCATTGGGTATATATGTACCACATCTTCTTTATCCATTCGTTTGTTGACAGGCATTTAGGTTGCTCCCATGACCTGGCTATTGTAAATAGTGCTGCAATGAACATTGGTGTGCATGTGGCTTTTTGAATTATGCTTTTCTCTGGATATATGCCCTGTTGTGGGATTGCTGGGTCATATGGTAATTCTATTTTTAGTTTTTTAAGGAACGTCCATACGGTTCTCCATAGTGGCTGTATCAATTCACATTCCCACCAGCAGTGCAAGAGTGTTCCCTTTTCTCCTCACCCTCTCCAGCATTTACTGTTTCTAGATTTTTTGATGATGGCCATTCTGACTGGTGTGAGATGATATCTCATTGTAGTTTTGATTTGCATTTCTCTAATGATTAATGATGTTGAGCATTCTTTCGTGTGTTTGTTGGCAATCTGTATATCTTCTTTGGAGAAATGTCTATTTAGGTCTTCTGCCCATTTTTGGATTGGATTCCTTGTTTTTTTGTTATTGAGCTGCATGAGCTGCTTGTAAATTTTGGAGATTAGTCCTTTGTCTGTTGCTTCATTTGCAAATATTTTCTCCCATTCTGAGGGTTGTCTTTTGGTCTTGTTTATGGTTTCCTTTGCTGTGCAAAAGCTTTTAAGTTTCACTAGGTCCCATTTGTTTATTTTTGTTTTTATTTCCATTTCTCTAGGAGGTGGGTCAAAAAGGATCTTGCTGTGATTTATGTCATAGAGTGTTCTGCCCATGTTTTCCTCTAAGAGTTTGATAGTGTCTGGCCTTACATTTAGGTCTTTAGTCCATTTTGAGTTTATTTTTGTGTATGGTGTTAGGGGTGTTCTAATTTCATACTTTTACATGTACTGTCCAGTTTTCCTTGCACCACTTATTGAAGAGGCTGTCTTTTCTCCATTGTATTGCTTTTGCTGTCTGCCCTCTGGTGGATGAGGCTATCTAAGAGGCTTGTGCAGGCTTCCTGACGGGAGGGACTGTTGGTGGGTAGAGCTGGGTGTTGCTCTGGTGGGCAGAGCTCAGTAAAACTTTAGTCTGCTGATGGGTCGGTCTGAGTTCTCTCCCTGTTGGTTGTTTGGCCTGAGGCGACCCAGCACTGGAGGCCACAGGCTCTTTGGTGGCGATAATGACGGACTCTGGGAGGGCTCACACCTAGGAGCACTCCCCAGAACATTTGCTGCCAGTGTCCTTGTCCCCACCCTGAGCCACAGCCACCCCTTGCCTCTGCAGGAGACCCTCCAACACCAGCAAGTCTCCTATGGAGTCACTCCTATGAAGTCACTGCTCCTTCCCCCCGGGTCCCGATGTGCACACTACTTCGTGTGTGCCCTCCAAGAGCGGAGTCTCTGTTTCCCCCAGTCCTGTCAAAGTCCTGCAATCAAATCCTGCCAGCCTTCAAAGCCCGATTCTCTGGGAATTCCTCCTCCCATTGCTGGACCCCCAGGTTGGGAAGCCTGACGTGGGGCTCAGAACCTTCACTCCAGTGGGTGGACTTCTGTGTTATAAGTGTTCTCCAGGTTGTGAGTCACCCACCGAGCGGTTATGGGATTTGATTTTATTGTGATTGCGCCCCTCCCACCATCTCACTGTGGCTTCTCCTTTGTCTTTGGATGTGGGGTATCTTTTCCCGTGAGTTCCAGTGTCTTCCTGCCTATGATTGTCCAGCAGTTAGTTGTGATTCAGGTGCTCTCGCAAGAGGGAGTGAGCGCACGTCCTTCTACTCTGCCATCTTGAACCCATCTCCTTCCTCTTCATTTTTAAATCTCTTGTGTGCAGTTTTCAAAGAGCACATGGTCTCTTCTTCAGCTTCTGTGGGCAGGTGAGCCTCTGTTTGGGTTGCCGGGAGGGGCGGGGGCTCGCCGTGGTGCATGGAGTTCAGGGTTCTGAAGCCCACTTCTCGGCAGCCATGGTTTATGCTTATATTCTCCTATGTTTGTAATAAAGATCCTATTTTGTTCTCCATCTCCTGAGTCCTCTTGTTTCTCAGTTGGTCTAGAATTCAGGTGGGAAATGTGAACACTAGGTATCAGGCTCCCTGAAAATCCTCAACAAGGTCAATGAAGAACTTCAAAAGTTACAAACATGTTTTTAAGGGAAAGCATGCCTCCTCCCATCCCTGCCCCTCAGTCCCTCAGTTATCACGTTCCTCTCCCCTGGGGCAATTACTAAGATCAGTTAGTGGTGTTTTCTTTTAGAGACAGACTAAATAAATACAAATACAGGTGCAAACAGTAATAGTGTGTAACAGTGTGAACTCAGGCGAGTTGTTTGACCTCTCTGTGCCTCCATTTTTGTATCTGAAATGAGAATAATAATAACTGTAACCTCCTAGTGTTTTGTGGGGATTCCATGACCACACGCCAAGCGCTCAGAATAGTGATTGGAGTATAACAAGACTCACTAAGTTTTAGTCAGTTTGATGAATGCTGCAATTCAAATTACATAGGTGACTCCCCACATGTTTAAGTAGGATACATTCTTAGAAATAGAATTGGAAATGTTGTTAGCTGTTGCCAAAATGCCTTTCACAGTAGTTGTGTCAACTCAGTCTCCCACCAGTAGTATATGTGTGTCTTAGTTCCCCACAATCTTGCCCAGACGTTTTGTTAGCAAACTTTTTGAATTTTGCCACTCTTATTGATGAAAAATATCATCTAATTGTAGTTCTAATTATGATTTCTCTTAATATGAGTAAAGTTGAGTTTCTCTTCATATGTTTAATGGCATTTATATTTCCTTTTCTGTGACTAGCCCAACATTATCCATTGTCCTTTTTCTTTTCTATTGAGTTGTTGATTTTTTTCCCTGTTGATTTATAGGAACTCTTAATAGATTAAGGAGATCAGCCCTTTGTCTACAAGATGCTCTGCAAGTATTTTCCCAACATTTCATTTGTCTTTTGAATGTTACTTTGTAAGTAAAGCTGATTAGTCTTTTCTGGTTTATTGAACAGGTGTCCTGCATTCAAAGTCATGCTCCACTCTGTTGTTTTAAAAGTCCTCCCATATTTTCTTCCAGTACTTTTATGATTTTTAAAACAATTTTTTGACACATCTGGAATTTTGATACAAGGAGTCAGATATAGATCTGATCTTATTCTCATCTACATGGTTACTTAATTGTCTCAACACCATTTATGAATAAACTAATTTCCCCCAAATGATTTGATATGCCATCTTCATCATACTCTAAACTTCCTCATGTGTTTTTGGTCTATTTCTGGTCTTGCTATTTTAACCCTTTATTTATCTATTCATGAACCATTAACATGTTTTAATTAGACATTCTTAAGAAAACAGTACTTTTAGTTAGCTGTTAAGGCCAGCCTTCCCATATTTTATTTGCTTATTTTTATGAATTTTCCTGGATTTGCTTTCTTTTTTATTGTTCACATAGGAGAGTTAGAATAATCTTACTAGTAAAAAATAATCTTATTCATATTTTTACTAGGATCGTCTATGGGGTTATTCATTGGGATTTGGCAGAGGTGGTTAACATTTAGATTAATCTTTAGTTCCCGTAGAGTGTTAGGCATATATCATATGCTATAGAAAGGAGATGGATATCCACATTTGAATAGTGCTTTAGCCAATAGGGACCTTGTATTTGTGTAGAGCTCTGGGATGTACAGAGTACTTACATATATGATATCTCATTTATTCTTACATTAAGAGATAAGTGTTATTAGTTCTGTTTTCAAGATGAGGAAATAGAAGCTTCAAAAGTTTAACATACTTGCCACAATGAATGAAGGCAGCTAGTTAGTGATAGAGTTTGAGACCTGTGTCCCAATCGATCCTGAGTTAGTTCCAGAGTACCATCACCTCCTTAGGCTTTTCTGGCTGTGGATGAGCTCTGCACCTCTGGAGGTGATGGGGAAAGACACACCAATGATGGAGAAGGAGCCAGCATTGCAGAGAGTTTGCTTTTATTTGTAATCCTCTCTAGATTGTTCATTTGGTTGACTTGTCCCAAGTTGATCAATGATGCTGAGGGAATACTCTTTGTGCCCTGAGCTCTGTACCACACACTTGGAAGGGGACAAGGAAGGCCGTCTCAGCCCTCAAGGGGCTAACTCGCTGTCCATCCAAGTGGGAGGGCCAGCAATCTTTTCTCAGGCCAGGAAAAAGACTGACCCTTGGTCTTCAAAACTGTTGGCCAGCATTGCCTAATCACACCCAGACAATTCCGACTGTGGTTTCACCCAGGTCGTAGTCCAAAATTTGTTAAAAGGGAAAGTGATGTATGAAGACAATGGAGCTGAGATGAGAGGAATGGGACTCACGCCTCACTGGAAAGGCAAGGTGAGTTTGTCACTTTAATTTGAGCGTAGACAACGAGTCCGAGTCTGCAGAATGGTTCACGGTCAGGTGATTGCTCTTTTCTTTCGAGATTTTGAAAGTCATGCTGGCATAGGTAAGTGCTTCCTCTGGGGGTGAAAACTACACAGGAAGAAGGAGGAGGAATGAGTGAGTTCAATTTGGAGGAAGGTGTCTCTTAGAAGCAAGTGACATTTAGAAACAACTTAAAGAGATCAGAAGAGCCTTTCAAAGAATCACTTGCCCAGTGTCCAGAGAAATAACACTACTCTAGTCGATAGAAGGAAATTCCCCTGGCAGCAGGCCTCCATATCCAGGAAACAGCGTGGTCGTCTTACCTCGGCTGGAGGAACTGAGAGGGGATCCAGGGCCCGGGGACTGGAGTGACCTGCCACAAGTGCCAGGAAGAAGAGGGACAAGTCTCACCAATGGGGCCTGGAGGAATTGGAAGCTGCTTTCTTCAATCTTGGGTGAAGGGATGGGGTGGTGGGGAGGTGTTGGAAGTGGGCGGGGTGGAGGGTTGGAGTGGCCAGGAGAGAAGTAAAGGGATTTGAGTCCTCGGTCCGTAGAGAGGGTGGGCTATGCAAATTTTACTCCCCCTTAAAGCTAACTCTATTCTCGGAGACAGAAAAAGAAGGGCTGTCGCAGCTCTTGGAGACTTACATTTTCTGTAGCTCTTTATGATGAGGAAGATAAGGGCCATCAGCAGCAGTGTCAGTAGAACCCCGCCAAGAAAGGTTAAGACCAAATATTCTTTGCTGTTGTGGCAAAGAAAATGAGCAGATGACCCGCTGGGCTTTTTGAAGTCCTTTCCTAAAGACCAGAGGGTAACCTTTCCCACCTATGGGTAAATCCCTGAAATAGCTTTCACAGTGGTTAATTAACTTTCAATCTCACCCCCGGGTTTTCAACTTTTGGCTTTGGGGTTCCAGATCCATTTGAGGGCTCAATAAAAGCTGTGATTCTCTTCCCCCTTAAAAATGTTCACAGGACTGCACAGAGCAAATTTTATCTATAAGCTTAGGGAATTCATGAGTCTCTCGAGGCTTGGGGGACCCCAGGTTAAGAAACACACTCTGAAGGTAAAAAAACTGATTTAGTTCCTCCTCTGTTTCTGGTCCCTTCTCCTCAGACCTCCCTCCCCAAGTCCATAAGGCAAAGCATTCAACGCAAAGTCAAATATCATGCGGTATGAGAGGAAACGGGTGAGAGGATGCTTGCTTACTCGGGGTGGCCAGAGAAGCAGGGTGCAGAGGTCACTGCCGGGGCTGCCGTGGAGTGGGTGCTTTGTCTGTCTTTGAGAGAACACGAAGGGCATTAGTGCATCTGCCACGTCTCTCTCCACCTTTAGGGCACCCACATATCCCACCTTATCCAAGCAAACAGTGGAGACTAACGACAGGGCTACAGCTCCTCAAAAGGAGAGAACATTGTGTACTTTAACTTGAAAACTAGATCAGGAATTTAAACAAAAATCAGCTACACAAATGAAAGAAGAGCCTAGTATTTCTGCAGCCCCATATGTCCCTTTGATAAAGACATTGCAGGGTGCTCCCTTAAAGATTTTAATAAGACCCTAGGGACAAATGCTTCCTGGGACTTAAGCAGAGAATTTCAAGGCCAGGGGGTAAAGAACCAAAAGTGAAACCCAGAACTAGCATTTGCCAAAGTCCTGGGGAATCTGACCTTGGGAATAGCTGCCTTTTTTTGTTCATTTGTTTTTCAGGAAAGCTATTAACAGTGGCTAGCCAAAGGCAGCCTTAGTGAGCTTTTCTAATACTTATGCCACAAGTAGAATAGCAGTTAAGGAAGGGAGCCAGAGTCTCGTAAACTACCCAGATGGTCTAATATTGAGCACAGAGATACCCTTTCCTCAAATTTGGAGGATCAGATAATTCTTCCTTGCTCCCCTTTTCACTCTTCTTGGCATTAGACCCTGCATCATGGTAAAATCTGATTTTTCCAACTTCGGAAATGTCTCATTACAGCCCTTCAGCAGTTTCTAGTGATTCCTGTCCCTTTTAACTCAGCAGTGAGGCAGGTAGTGGGTTCTGTCCTGGACTTACTATTGTTTGGTTCAAGTTTGGAAATATTACTTCCCATGTTGCTTTCTCCTGAGAATTAAAAAAGGTGCCTCTTAGAAAGCTTGGAAAGGAGACGCAGCAGAGTGGCCAATTCTGAGACTGTGATCTTAAAATTAGAGCCGTAATGTGGGAGAGAGGCAAGTGGTGGGTGGGTGTTCTAGTGAGATCAGTGGTCACATACTTTACAGTGTGAGTACTGTAGCTCAGCAGGCAGTCCTCAGCTTTGCAGGTTCATAAATTTGATCATATCAGGGCACCAAGAATTGACTGATTGCTCCAGAACTGACTCACACCAACCAACTCACAGGAGACTGCTGTGTGAACTAGAATAACATAAGAAACAAGTTGGTATAACCAGTGCATTCTATCAAAATGTATGAGAAAGCCAATTAAAACCATAATTTTGCTTGATGAACATCGAACTGAAGTATGATAGAAGCAGAATGGCTGATTTTAACACTGAGTGCCATCTAGGTCTGATGCATTTGCTTCACTCTTCCCTGGCAGCGCTGGATAAACCGACTAACTTGTGCTTGAAGGTCCTTCCTCTAGGCTGCATCAGACACTTCTATTTTGTTCACACATTATATTTTCGAGTGTGAAAATGCCCTTATCTAAGCTATAGTTCTATTACGTTCAGCTTTCTGTATTTCCCTCATTTATTTATACTAAAAAGTATTAAGTACCTAAAAGCAGAAAAGTAAAATCACTCAAACTTCCACTACCTATCGTTAATATTTTAGTGTATTTCCTTTGTGTTGTACTTCATGCATTTTTAAAAAGCTAGTTGAGATACTTTTTCATATCTCCTTGTTTTGTTTTGTTTTTTTTACTATGATTTTTACCATAAACATTTTCCTATCTTACTGAAAATTTCTTTAAGCCTTTTAGTGGTGATAGGTCTTTCTGTTATAGCTATGTACTATAGCTTGCGTTTCCAGTTTCCTGTTTGTTGATAAAAATTATTCCCACTTTTATTTAAACAAAATCAAATAACAAAAAATTTTAGGAGCCCACAATTTTACTTTATACTTAGGCAAACCCATGATAAGACTTTTTGGCTCTGCTATATCTACCGTATTTTAAGGTAATTTAGTTAGACAATAAATGCCATTGATCATTTGTGTTTAATTGCTCAGCTCTCCAAAGTGAATCAGTTTCTAAGTCCTTGGACATAGAGAGGATTGGGAGGAGGACACCTCATTGCCATGTACCAGTTAGAACAGCAACAGCAACATTATCAAGTGCCTTACAATCAAACAAACTTTTTAAGAGCATGTAATCTAAGATAACAAGAAAGGTGTCAACAGGGAAATTTGATGAGAATTCTGAGCCATAAGAATAGAAAGTCCGTCATCCATGGCAGAATCAACAGTGGCAACAATTTTTCTAGCACTTTTTGTTCCTTTTCTAATATAAAAGTCAACGGTGTTCTTTGTAGAGCACTGTAAAATATGTATATAGTATTTTAAAAATATTGAAATACATGTTTACACTAAACATAGTATAAACATATCCTATGAACTTTTACTAGACCATATCACTGGGGAGGTGGAAGAGGGGAGGATCATAGGTTTCCATAAAATCTTAACCTTCCCATGAGTGGCTCTGAATTTGCAACCATCCCAAAGAAATGTTAGCACAGCCATCTGAAACAAAAGCTCGGTCCCCCACCCTGAAAGACAAAACCATCACATGATGCCACAGGGAAATAGTTACTTACAGATCCAGGCCAAAAAAAGCAGGAAACACATTCCCTTTGAAAACGACACTCCAAACATTTGATAGAAGTATAAGTTAAAATAGAAACAGTGCTATATATGTATACTTTTTCATATTTTGTCCAGCATTGGTGAACCTTACTGACTGTCATAAAATCTACCAACTAAATTCAGCCATTCAAATGCAACCCTTCCCCCATCAAATAAAGTTAAAAAGAAAAAAGTTACAGAAACCACTATAAATTAGGTAGCATTTTCTTTTGGTGATTATTTCGTCTAGATTAAAAGCATGGAGTAAACATGTTTACCTTTTAAGAAAAAGTCTGGTCCTAAGATGTCATTGTCTAAGACTGAACTTTTCACCTGCTGCTTCTGTTACCACCCCTATTTTTCAGAATGATGAAATAGTGATTACTGCCACTGCCACTGGCACTGCTACACCAAGCTGTGTGTCACAAAGATCTTGTCTAAACTCCAGGGCAGACATCCTCTTTGTGGCCAACACTGTATTTTTTTTAATTCCATAAGCAGAGAGCTGCTTTTATATCTTTTGACACATGAATGCCAGAACACAGGGAGATAAGTTTATTTCTAATTAAGTATTTATTGAATATGTGACCACCATGCCAGATATAGTAGGGGTCACAGTGGTGTGACATTATCATTGTCATCAAGTATGTCATAGTCCCATTTATTCTAGCCAGGGAAATGCTCTTGATAAAGAAAAACAAAGCGCAAACGGTGTTAAGAGTTTAGTGAGGGCTGGACAGACTTTTAAGTGTTTTAAGATCATGGAGATCTCTTCAAAGGGAAGGCGAATCATTTACCTTGTAAACATTTATCGATAAAATAATATTAATAAATATGCTCATTAAATAAATGGGCCATGCAGTGGGCTAAGTGCTGTGGGTATTTCAGAGCGAAGGCAGAAAAGCTCCTCATGGGGCCTACCGTCTAATTGAGAAGAGCAACGACAAACAAGAAAACAACAGATTAATCACGGATGTGTTACGGGCCATGAAGGAAAGAAGCAAAGGGCCATGCCGGAGAGTAAATGATGGGAGAACATCTTTAGATAAAATGGATGACCAGGGAAGGCCTGTCCAAGGAGTGATATTTACCCTGAGAACCAGAGGATGAGAACGAGCTGGCCGGGCAAAGAACCTCCTGGGGAAGACAGCTTCAGGCCGAGGGCAGAGCAACTCGCAGGCCTGGAAGAAGGGAAGGGCTGGCAGAGCTGGTAGAATCAGGCAGGACTGTGTGCAGGGAGACCTGGAGGGTGGATGGGGGAGAAGAAAGGGACTGCGTGAGGAAATGCCCAAGCCCAGGATTGGTTGCTGGGCATTGAGTGATGGATTTCTGGGATATCAGCATGGTTCAAGAGTGGGGCCTTGGTAAAGGGTGAGACATAGAAAATAGTTGCATAGATAGATTTGAGACATATTGTGGAGGTCTTTGAATCCAAGCAAAAAATATATTTTAAGCATTAATGACAAACAACTAAAGGTGTTTGAATTGGGGTATAATATGATAAACATGGCCTTTAAGGAAGATTATATCACATCAAATAAGATAAACTGTGGGTAAAGAAAGAGACAAGGAAATAAGCTGGAGGAGTATGGCAATATCTCAGGTATTTAATAAGGGCGGGAGCATCAGGAATGGGGAGGCATCCACAGGTATAATAAGATTGGAAGTTCTAAGACTTGGGACCTGGATACAGGGAATGAAATAGCAGAATGAGTCCATGATTACTCCAAGTGTTTGAATCTCAGTGGCCAAGAGAATTCATTTGTTCATTCACTCCAAAATTGCTTACTGAATGTTTACTATGTGCCATGTACTGAGTTCTAAGTTCTGAGGACATAATGGTGGGCAAAAAAACAGCCTTTTGTGCAGGATCCCTGGTTGTATATGCCTATGATACAGGGAACGAGGGACAGCTTCCTGGAAGAGAATAAGCCAAAATCTTTTGTGAGCTGGAGTTCCACTAGGCCAAGATGGGGGTGGGTGGTGCTGGTGGTGGTAGTAACGATCAAAGGGAAGAGAACATTGAAATTCAAAAGCTCTGTGCAAGAAAGGAGGGCAGGAAGTGCCCCCCCGTGCCCCCCGAAGAAAAGGCTAGCGTGAAAGAGCAAGGAAGTGTGTGAGGTGATGCTGGGGTGCTGGGGGTGGGTATGGAGTGTGATGGGGATTAAGTTTAAGAACCAGGCAGGGGCCAGTTCCCTGAGAGCTTTTGTCTTTATGACAAGAGAGGTGGGCTTATCTGCACTGAAGGTATTTAAACAAGGGTGATGTGATCAGACTTGCTTTCTAAACAATCACGAAAACTGGGGGTGGGGGGGGTGAGAATAAATTGGAAGGGAGCCAGAATAGATATGACAAGACTGGTTAAGAGATTATTACAGCGATCCAGTTGAGGGATAATAGTAACTTGGACTAGGGTGGTAGGTAGCAGTGGAGAGACAAAGAAATGTAAATGAACTTGAGAGATGTTTAGGAGCGTGGTAGAAAAAACAAGGGAGGATAAAAAGTCGAAGACTATGATCAGAGATATCTCCAAAGGGCAGAAGGAGGAAGAGCAGCCAGAGAAGGAAACAGCGTAGTTCCAGACCTAGAGTGAGGATTAATTAATCAGACATTTACTGAGCACCTACTATGGCCCAAACATACTGTTAAGTTCGGGAGTAAGTGTAATGAAATGTTGTAGATGCTGTGTCAGACATACAGGATGGAGTGGGACTCAAAGAGAAAGGGCTCAGGTTGCACAATAAGGAGGGAGAGTGGGGCTTCCCTGGTGGCGCAGTCGTTGAGAATCTGCCTGCTAATGCAGGGGACATGGGTTCGAGCCCTGGTCCGGGAGGATCTCACATGCCGCGGAGCAACTAGGCCCGTGAGCCACAACTACTGAGCCTGCGCCTCTGGAGCTTATGCTCCGTAGCAAGAGAGGCCGCGACAGTGAGAGGCCCGTGCACCGCGATGAAGAGTGGCCCCCACTTGCCACAACTAGAGAAAGCCCTTGCACAGAAACGAAGACCCAACACAGCAAAAATTAATTAATTAATTAATAAACTCCTACCCCCAAGACCTTCTTTAAAAAAAAAAAAAAATTCAAGCCTTCTCTCTTAAAAAAAAAAAAAAAAAGGAGGGTGGGTGTCAAGAAAATCATCATAGAAAAAATGATGTTTGAGTTGCATCTTGAAAGATGAATCACATTTTGTAGGCAGACAGAGGAAGGAAGCATATTCCAGGCAGAGGAACAGCCTGAGCAAACACATGCTTTCTCATGTTTGTGATGTTCAGGGAAATGCAAGTATTTCACCGTCACTGGTGCTACAGGGAATGAGGGTGGGTGGGGATGGGGAATGGAAAGAGAAAGCCTGTAGAGGAAGGACAAGCTCACATGCTGGAGGACCCTAAACAAATCTCACCTTAGAGGCAATGGAGACAGTGCTGAAGGGTATAACATGATTACATTTGGGTTTGGGCAACAGAGTGTAGGAGGGACTGGTGAGGGGCAGTGGGACAGAGACTGGGCAGGGAGTCCTTTAGTATGGCAGAGTTCTAGGTGAGAAACAGGGATGATCTGATTAGAGGCGCAGGCTGTGGGGAAGAGGAGGTAGGGCAAAAAGATGATGAATCTAGTCTTTTTTCAGTTGTGAGAGGAAGGTAAGGGGGAGAGAGGAGCTCAAGATAACTCCCAGGTTTCTGCCTTGGATCACCAGCTGATGGTGAGAATACAGAAGGGGGGTGTAGGATTGGGCATATATAATGAGTTTACTTTTGGACACATTGAGTCTAGGATGCCTACGGAGCATTCAGGTAGAGATGTCGAGAGGGATGTTGGGGGCTCATGAAAGAGATCTAGATTTGTGTGGTAGGGAGTACTAGTTCTCAACCCTAACCAGAGCTCCTCTCCTCCTGGCCTCCGAGCCTCATTTGTGGTTTAGTAGTGCCATGTGATAAGCTCTGGCTAATGGTCTATGAATGAAAGTGATGTATTTCCCTTTTAGTTGAAGCATTTAATTGCTTAAGGAAGACCTCCTCTGACCCCTTCCCCTTCAGGGTGATTATGGAGATTTTGTGATGAGAAGGTGAGGTTGCAAGCTCTAAAGCTGAATCACTGAGTCACCGTATGGAGGATAGTTTCTCTGGAGGGTCACCTGGACCTGCAGTGGATTCTGTGTGAGCAAGAAATAAACTTTTTCATGTTACACTACTGAGATTTTGGGATAGATTCTTACCTCACTTAACCTAACCTACCCTGCCTAATAGATGTGAGGTACAGATTAGGAAGCCGTCAGCATACACGTGATAGTATCAATAGAAGCCATGGGGATGGATAAGATCATCCAGGTACAGTTTGTAGAATGAGAATAAAACATTCCTAGAACTCTGAGGAATACCACTATTTAACAGGAAGGCAGAAAAAGTGGAGTCAGCTAAGGAAATTACAAGGAAACAGTGACAGCAGTAATAGCACACATATGCTACTAGAAGCCAGGGAGGAAAAGAAGGAAGGAATAGCTGTGGCCAACAGTGCCAGGTGCTGCTGAGAGAGAGGCTGAGTAAGATGAGGACTGGAAAGAGTTGATTGAATTTGGAAATGAAGAGATCCTGATCTCTTTTGCTAAAGCAGCTTGGGGTGTAGTAGTGGTGGGGAGTCAGACTTCAGTGGGTTAAAGAGTGAATGGAAATCCCTAGACCTACAGCAGATTAGATCTTTTAAAGAGATCCTCTCGTTAAAGAACACCAGCAAATCCTGGATAAAACATTTGAAACACCATAATTTAAAAATGCATGGCTGGGGACTTCCCTGGTGGCGCAGTGGTTAAGAATCCGCCTGCCAATGCAAGGGACATGGGTTCGATCCCTGGTCCAGGAAGATCCCACATGCTGTGGAGCAACTAAGCCTGTGTGCCACAACTACTGAGCCTGAGCACCACAACTACTGAAGCCCATGCGCCTAGTGCCTGTGGTCCGCAACAAGAGAAGCCACCACAATGAAAAGACCGTGCACTGCAACGAACAGTATCCCCCACTCACTGCAACTATAGAAAGCCCGTGTACAGCAACGAAGACCCAACATAGCCAAAATTAAAAATGAATAAAAATAAAATAAATTTATTAAAAAAAATGCATGGCTGAACTAGATGTTGGAAATCCTCAAAGATCAGAAAGAGAGAGTTGAGTGAGACCTCAAGCTAAGGTTTGCTCTGGGAATAGCCACCAATTTTTTGTGACCTGAAGATTGGGTCTGAAGGCCTTGTATGAGGTCAGGAAACCAAGTCTAAAGCCTGCACCAAAGTGGGAAATTGGATTGGACCCCCTGAAAGGGAACCCACAGTGGGTGAATCAGGAAAAATCATGCTGCATGGAAATGGTAGGGATCCTTGCTGTAACAGTTTTCTATCACAGTATAACAAATTATCACAAGTGTAGATGGTTAAAACAGTACACATTTCTTTTCTCACAGTTTCTGTGGGTTAGAGGCTGGGACACAGCTTAATAGGGTTTTCTGTTTCAGGGTCTCACCCGGCTACAGTTCAGGTATTAGCTGAGGCCTTGGTTTCATCAGAGGCTTGACTGGGGAAAATCCATCCCCTATTTGCTGGACAAATAAATTTTCTTTCAGCTGTATAACTGAGGGCCCTGGTTGTCAGCTAGAGTCTGTCTTCAGGTCCTAGAAGCTGCCTGCAGTTCCCTGCCATGTGGTCCTGTCCACAGGCAGTTCACAACCTGGCAGTTTGATTCTTCAAGGCCAGCAGGAGAGTCTCTCTCCAGCCTGCTAAGATGGAGTCTTAACACAACGTAATGTAGTGATCGGAGTGCAAGTCTAGAATCATGTTATCTTCCTCCAAACAAGGTTTCTTTTATTGCTTTTGCCAGCCACCTGGGGGCACCAGCAATCTGTGATCACCTTAATCCAAGTTCGGGGCTTGAGTTTTTACTGGGTCATCTGTTCACAGCAGGACACTGTTCATTAAGGACTGGTTATTTATTTATTTATTTTTGGCCACGCCCCGCAGCTTGCAGGATCTGTTCCCCAACCAGGGGTTGAACCCACGCCACAGCAGTGAAAGCCCGGAATCCTAACCTCTAGGCCACCAGGGAACTCCCAAGGGCTGGTTATTTGTCTTCATCTTTATTCCTCGAGTGCAGCTGACTGTGCGAATGGTAGTGGTGGTGGTAGGCAGTGGTGGTTTATTAGGGTCTCTATTCTTGATGGGTCCTGAACTCCATCTTTTGTTCCTCTAGCCCTGTGAAGCGACCAAAAACATGACTAAGTGTCTTAGCCATATCTTTCAGATGGGCAAATGCTCCCAGGACAAAAATGGTCCTGAGGGCTAACCTCACCTCTCTGAATTTCCACTCTCTCTCAGTTCTTGATCTGATGATTTCTCATGATCTCTTGGTGCTTTAACATTTTTTAATTTTTATTGGAGTATAGATGATTCCCAATGTTGTTAGTTTCTGCTGTACAGCAAAGTGAATCAGTTATACAGATACATATGTCCCCTCTTTTTTAGATTCTATTCCCATATAGGTCATTATGGAGAAGTGAGTAGAGTTCCCTGTGCCATACAGTATGTTCTTATTATCTATTTTATTTTATTCTATTTTTCTGGGGGGGGGGAAGATAATCTTTTTAGTAGACTGTGCTGAAACAATTGGGAATGCATATGAAAAACAAAAAAGTCTTAAACTCTTTATTTCACACCATCTACAAATTATGTACATATCCTTACCTGTGGGAGCTAAAATTACAAAACTTCTAGGTTAGGCAGAGATTTTTTTAATTTTTAATGGAGTATAGTTGATTTACAGTGTTTTTAGCTTCAGGTGTACAACAGTGAATCAGTTATACATACACATATACATATAGCCACTCATTTTAGGTTCTTTTCTCATATAGGCCATTACAAAGTATTGAGTAGAGTTCCCCATGCTACATAGTAGGTTCTTATTAGTTATCTATTTTATGTATAGTGGTGTGTGTATGTCAATCCCAACCTCCCAGTTTATCCCCCCTCTCCCCCACACTTTCCCCCTGGGTAACCATAAGTTTGTTTTCTGCATCTGTGACTCTATTTCTGTTTTGTAAATAGGTTCATTTGTACCATTTTTTTAGATTCCACATATAAGCGATATCATATGATATTTGTCTTTGTCTGACTTACTTCACTCAGTATGACAATCTCTAGGGCCATCCGGTGCTTTAATATTTTTAAGATATGTTTTGTATTTCACCCAGATGCGAAAAATTTCTTCAGTAGGAGAGTTGGTCTGAATTACCTAGTCTACCATTACTGGAAGCAAATGTTACAGCATTTTGCATCTTAATTGCATTTAACCTCAGCAACAAAGTTGCAGGAATCTGAATCTTAATTTTCTTACTCCAACAAACAGAAAATTTACTTTTAAGCCAGGTACGTTTTAAAATAATCTTAATAAAGAATAGAAAGTCTTTAGAATAAATCTTACAAAAAAAGGTACAGGACCTTAACAGAGAACATTAAAAATTTTAATGAAAAACACTATGACCCAATAAATGGAAGCATAATCCCTAATTTAATTACTTCCCCTGGTGTCATTTATAATGTCCCTCTATCTCCTGCATTTCCTAGAAACTGGAATTTACATCTTAAGTCCTGAGAGATTCAGGTTAAATACGTCTGGCTAGATTACATCACAGGTGATACTACTTCGTATTTCAGCAGATCAGGAAAGATATCTGATTATTCCACCATGAATGATGCTAAGAATAGCCAGTGAATTAGTTAACTGACCACTTGATGGAATGATCTTCAGATTCTTATTAGTTATCATGGATTAGAAATTATTTTTACGGTCATTACAAAATTTATAACAAAAGAACCCAACATTTCCCTTTTATCATTGACAAATGTAATCCATTTCTTTTGCTAATACGAAAATACTTCAAATCAATTGAACTTTTTCATACCATACATTTAAAAAATAACTGTGATACTCTTGAGACTGCACAACCAATTACCATGCAGCCAATTTGTACATACCAAACCACATTCACCACATAGAAATGAATTTCTGGTATTCTGAAGGTAAAGATTTGGGGCTGTAGTCTGGCGTTTCCCCTCTAGGAAACCTGCTCAGCTTATTACCTCCTTTTCATTCCTGACTGGCTTCACTTTGGGTTGTGATACCATGCTCCTTGGGCACAGGTAAACAAACTCCTCCAGCACATCCTTGTCCAAAAGGAGCAGCATATGCTCTACAGCTGGCTGCAACAGTAAAGTCCAGGTGTCAGAGCATCGTGTTGGCTATCCATACAAACATGTTGTAAGTGTTGCTGTGAGTACAGGATGTCATTCATCTGGCTCCCTGGTTCTGGGGACTATGGGGCACACTGTCAGTCTCTGCTTGGATCTGATAGCCTTATGAGGAGACCCAGATGAAACTGTTCTAATTATGAAGTGACTGGCCAGAGGACTTTGACAGTCTCATGCCTAGCCTAGCTGCCTTTGCGAATGCAAAGAAGCAACTTTGTGGCTTATACATACTGGTGCTAATCTGTTAACTCACCAATTGTAGCTGGGCCTATAACTTCCCAACCCTTCTCTGGGTCATCCTTCAGCTTCTCTAACCTTTGGACCAGGTGTGTGAGGAAAGGCTTGGGGTTTTGCAGGACAATCATACCATGAAGATCTGAGGTAATAAAAACTGACAAGGGTTTCAGTCCTTGCTTGTGATTTACACTTGTTCCTACCCGCTCCCATTTCACATCCACCTTCCCTTCTTAAATGCCTGCTCCATGCACGTCAAGCTCCTTCATCAGAAACAAGATTAAGAGCTTACAGAGATGGCTTAACCAGCTCCCGTGACAGCATAAAGTCAAATCCCTTACCTATAAGCATATATCCTAGTAGCGCTGCTTCTCTGACTGAATGCTGACTGATACAGTTATGTACAAGGACACTGATGAGGTTATTGAGACTACCTAAAATGGTGCTTGTCATTACACTCTCAAAACACCTAAAATCTGTACTGTATCACATATCCTTACTGCCTTTCCAGTAGATATTTAACTCCCTGAGGTAGGAACTTTTTATCTGTATGACCAGTGCAGGATTGTGCTTAGCACGGCAATTCTTTGTATAATGAATAATCTGGAACACCTCTGCTGACCCTATCAAAATCTCCTTTAAGTAACATCTTAATAATATCAGCCTGATTTCTATATAAGATGAATACATTAGCCATCAATAAATAAATAAATACAGACTTAAATGATTGTTATATAATTAAAACCTTAGGAAGTCAATGAAAATGGCAATTATCCATATGGTACGTATTTTCAAATATTTCCTATTATGTAAGTTATCCATCTGTTTACAAGTAAATCCTTATACAAGTATGGGAGAATTAAATATAGACAAACCAATGGAAGGGCAGAATCTTCTAACTATCTGCTGGATTCTTCAGAGTGATTTTATGACACATTGAGTCCATAATATTTTCTGTTGACATACTACTAAAATGAAAATAAAGTCAATGATATAATTTGATATACAAGATTTCCTTTAGTTATTTTAAGAATACTGAAAAGTTTTAAATTCTCCATAACCTGTCAGCAAGAAATAGCTTACCACTAAGTTTTATAAACAATATTATCAGCTCAATGACATCTTTAATTTTTACCCATATAATAAATGTTGAAATAACATTTCAGAAAATTATGCATCTTGAAAAACTTTGTTTCAACTGTCATTTTATTGTAAGATGGCTGAATTAATTCAAATTTAAACTCTAACTTGACAATTTTTAGTCAGGTACCAAACTTTATTCAAAGCAAACTGCTTATTCAAAAGTGATCATGGAACAACTCAAAATGCAGAGCAAGAAGGATGAGAGAAACATCTTCCTGGCCAATAGATTGTTTTAATTCTCTCATTACATGAAACTCAAACTTTTCATTTTTAGGAAAGGGAAACTAACTTCAGTATAGAGCAATACAGAAAGATTCCGTCACATAGACTAGTTTCCATTTAGTCAGTCAACTGTTTCTAGCTGTCTCAATTGGGACAGATGCATTTACAGAACTGGCTGTGCTTGAGCCTTCTTTGCAAGCAGCTTTAGATCTGCAATGCACTTGGCAATTGTCTCCTTCTCCTGTGATAAGGAAAGAGAAAGCTGGTTAGAACTTTTCAAATCATGGAAGGGTATAAACACTGTAATTCTAAAGGATACCTCCTATAAGAGGTTCCTAGGAATCTCAAGATGGAGTACTGGCTTAATATGATAGACTACAAAAAATTATTTAATTATTTAACATGGGGGAGATGCAAAATTTATTTTAAGCAAATGGAGGGAATTTAAAGTCCCCTGGCTCATAGCTTTCATCAGTGAAACCTGTTTAGAGGTTGAAGCTAGATACTCCTGTAACCATGTGCCACTGATGTTAGGTTTTACAGCTAACAGCTGCTTAAAAAAGACCAACCTAACAAACATTAGTAATAGAGAAATGTTAAGAAAGAATAAAAATAACTTTTAGTCTCTTTTGTATACTTTTGTCTTTTCAAGTTTCTTAAATAAGTATATAACTTTTATGTAAAAGACAGTTTATTTTAAAAAACCCAAGGCATTAAATGTTGACAGACCCTGTTTTTCTAGTCCTGCATGGTTATGCAGAAAATGATCAGAAATGCCTAAGTATACTATAAATCTAGGAAAGAAGAAATAAAGTCAAAAGTAAATAAAGAACATAAAATTTAAAAAGGAAATCACATTTAGGTAAAAAATAGAAAACATTTCTGTTCAAGACCAATGAATTAAGTGGCTGGGAAGAGGAAATGGCATGGAATGGAAATCATGGAATTATTCAGAAAATGGAAGAGGCTCAGAAGAAGACTTGTCCAGCCTCTGTTTTACAGAGAAATGAAATATGTTGCTTAATATTTCCCAAATGTTGGAACTTGAACATACGTCTGTTCAACGAGTGTTCTCAACCATCTTTCCACTCCTCTTGATCCATGAGGTGAGACACTCTTTGGAAGCCAAACTTTGAGGAAGGAGGCAACCTACCAAGGCAGTTGTACAGCATCTTCTAGGTTACCACTAACCAGAAAAGTGAACCAGGACCACCCCAATGTCTCTAGGCTAAAGACTCCTTACGAGCTATTTTTATCCTGTCAGAGATATCAATACAACTCCAGAAGCTTCAAAACGTCATGTACCTGCTGCGCAGAGATGCTCTGTACCACGTTCTTCTCCACCCAGTTTATCATGTGCTCTTGCTCCTTCTGACGTGTCATATTCTGCACAGAGATGTGATAGTCCAGGCGATTCTTTACCTCCTTGTATACTCTATGCAGTCGTTCCCGGTAAGCAACTTCCAAAGCCATGGCAATGTTATTCTGAAGAAAATTAAGGAGTGATGAAAACTGTTTGCACAGTTAAAGGATCACTTCCATTCTGAGGATTCTGCCCATTAGAATACCCATCATTACCTGTATTTTATGCAAAATTCATTTGTTTAATATGAATAGGTAACACATGCATGTGGTAGAAAAATTCTAACAGCATATAGTAAAAATATATTTAAAAGTATATGCAGTAAAAAATAAGTCTCCTCCAGCCCCTCCATAGGCTACCATCTTCCTCTATTTCTTGTATTCTCTCCCAGAAATATTTAATAAACAAAACATAGGTATATGTACACACACAAACATCACTTTTACTGATTTTGACACAAAGACCCACCTTAATTTTAAAAGTTACATTGGATTCTACTATTTTGGTGTCTCATAATCCATAATTTATTTAAGCTCTATTAATAGATTAGGTTGCTTCCAATTCTTTAACAAATAATGCTGCTGCGTATATTGTATGTGTCTTTGCACTTATGTGTGAATACTTGCTGGGTCAAATAATAGCTAATAACTGTTGAGTACCTACTATGTTCTAAACACTGTGTGTCAATTCAATTAAATCTTAAAATCACACCATAGGATAGTTACTATTATTATACTCATTTTACAGTGAGGAAGAAACAGAGGCAGATGCTAAGGAATTTGTCCAAGGTTATAGAGCAAATGAACTGTGAAGCCAAGACCTGACTACAAGGAGTCAGGCTACAAAGCCCAGGCTCTTAAAGATCCATTTTAACTTGTGATTAACACTGTCCAATTCCACAGAAAAGTTGTACTGCTTCATACTCTCACCAGCAACACAAATGCTTGTTACTCTAAACCCTGGCCAATGGTGTTTATAAAACATTTTACTCTCGACTATTCTGATAAGCAGAAAAAAATATCAATTTTAATTGTCATTCTCTAAGGAGAAAATTTACATATTTAGAAGCCATTTACATTTACTTACATCTTTATAAATTGTGCATGTCCTACACCTAGTTTTCTACTGGGATGTTGGTCTATCCTAAGGTAACCACCCTTTGGTGTCATATGGAATGCATGTGTTCTTCCTAGTTTGTCTCTTAACTTTGTTTATGGTAACTTCTACAGGTAAAACTTAAATTTTTAATGAGATCAACTTAATTTTCCTCTTATAGTTCCTGGATTTTTAAAAATTGAAGTATAACTGACATACAATATTACATTAATTTCAGGCATACAAACACAATGATTCGGTATTTGTATATATTGTGAAATGATCACCACAATGGGTCTAGTTAACATACGTCACCACACAAGTTTCTGCATTTTGTTGTCTTTATTAGAAAGGCTTTGCCATTCCAAGGGTATTGTATTGTTTTTCATGTTCTCTTTTTCTACTTTTATGGTTTCATTTCTTATCTAAAGATCTTTAATTCATCTTAATTTGTTTTGGTATAAGGCAAAAAGTAGGAAAACAACTCTGTACCTACAAAGATACCCGTCTGTCTTTCCCCTCTAAGATGAAAATGCCACCGATCTAAACTACCTTATGAGTTTAGGTCTATCTCTAGACCCTCTCTCTCAAGTGCTGTGCCAATCTGACTTTCTATTCATGTAGTGTGCCAAGCTATTTATTTAAAGTTCCTTTACAATTTTGAGCTTTAATATTTGGTAGGACTGTTCACTACTTCTCTTTTTCAGAATACTCCTGAATATTTTTTACTTTTTCTAGTAATAATCAATTTGTTCAAGTCCCAACACCCCCTACTCCTAGTCTATTAGTATTTTCTTTCTAGGAATGTGTAAAATTTAGAGATTAAAGTAGAGAGAATTTGATATCCTTATATTATTGAGTCTAGGTTCTCAGAACCTTATACCTCACAAGCATTTCACATTTTTCAAAGTAAAAAGACTCTATTTCTAGTTAAGTTACTCCTAGGTATCTCTTCCTAAATGGTTTACCTTTTTCTCTTATATTTTCTAACTGATATTTATATACAGAAGGCTACTGATTTTGTTTATTAGATATTAATTTTGTACCCAAATACCTTACTGAATTTGCTTATGGTTTTAAAAGTTACGTTGATTCTCTCAGCTTTCTGAGGTATATAATCAGGTAATCTGTAAGTAAGGATAACTTTATGTTTTCTAATTTTTATACTTATTTCTTTCTCTTCTCTAATATCAGCTACTACTGCCAGAATAACATTGAATTAGTAATGGTGACAGGTATATTGTCATCTTCTAGTCTGTAATGAGAATGCTTATAGGTCTGCCTGTTTTATATAAAGGCTTCAGATATTAATCTCAAGTAGGCCCTTAATACTTCTAGGTACATTTTTTTTTTTTTTTTAGTCCATTCACTCTCCTGTTCTTCTTTCTCCTGAAATCTCTAGTATATCTCCTTGACTACTTTCCTTTTCAACAAATGACCTACCTTCCTATTTCACTGAGAAAAAGGAAACAAAGAACTTCACAAACTTCTACCAGCATATAAACCAATCTACCTGGACCCATACTCACATACTTTGCCTTCCTTTAACTATGGCTGAACTGTCTCTGCTCTTGAAGCCAACCCTTCCACCTGTGTATTCTAAACTCTCTGGCCTACTGAAGGACATGGCTCCAGCAAATTCCTCCCTACTCCCACCCCTTTCTTGCATCAATTTTTCTCTCTCTACTAACTTCTATCAGATGCTAACATGTAGTTATACTTTCCATCTTTTAAAAAATCTCTCTTGATTACTACATCCTACCTTCTGAGCTACTGAGTCATTTCTTTGCCCAATACAGTAAAACTCCTTCACAATTTTGACAGTGATCTATACTCAGACTCCAATTTCTTTTCTTCCATTTTTTTTTTCCTTCAACTTACTCAAATAGCCCTTACCAAGGTCACCAACCTCCATGTTGCTAAATCCTATGCCAAATTCTTAGACCCTTACTACTTGACCATAAGTAGGGCAACTACAAATTAAAATAATCCTTGTTTCCTCCAGTTATTTTCCTTCATGTTCCAGTCTTACAGCTGTGCCTCTTGTAAGCTCATGATTCCCTCATCTCCAGTCTGGAATTCTTCCCAGTGACTCCAGACTCATATATCTAATGGTCTACCTAACAACTCTATTTGGCTAACTCACTGGCATTTCGAACCAATGCATACAAGATTGAAGGCTACTTTCAACAAGGCAATCAGAGTCGCCCTTCAAAACACGAGCAAGATCATATCACTCCTCTGCCTAAAAGATTCAATGACTTTCTCTCTCATTCTGAGTACAAGTCAAAGTTCTCATAGAAGCCTATAAGACTTTACATGACCTAGCCCTTGGCCACTCCCTGCCTTGCTTCCTTTTACCTTCCTCCTCACTCATTCCACTTCAGCTACAGTGGCTTCCTTACTTTTCCTTGTCTATACCAAGCAAGCTTCCAGGATTAGGGCCCTTGCAATTGTTCTTCCCTCTGCCTGGAATACTATTTCCTCAGAAATCCACACAGCCTGAACCATCACTTTGACAGGTCTCTATTCAAATTATCACATTAGAAGCCTTTCTAGCCTGCCCAATAAAAACAGTAACTCCCTCCTTCTAAAATCCCTTTTCCTTTAACATAAGTTCATTATTCTACATGTACTTCATACCAGTTGACATTCACATCTGCTTAATTATTTTTCTCCTGTCCTTCTCTCAACCCCTGGCTAGGAGAGAGACCCCAGGAAGGCAGACTTTGTTTTGCTCTCTGCTGTATTCCCAGCACCTTGCCTTGACCAGTGTTCACATATAAAATATACCTATTAAATATTTCATAAATAAATAAAAATTTTAATGACTATCATTTGAATCTTATAAAAAAGCTACATCTTCAAAAGCCAGATTTTGTTTGTGCATACATAGTTTCTATGAGGCAGGAAGCATTTAGATTGTAACCTAAATCTGCACGGAAAGATATTTGAAAAATTTCCGAGGATTTCAAACATTTATGTGCTTAAGAATCTCTCAGGATCCTATTTAAAAAAAAATACAAACTCTTGGATAGCTCCTAACAGAGGTTCTAATCTCACAGGTCTTGGAATGGGTCCAAAAATTTGCATCAAAGATGACTGGTGCACATGGTACCGAGACTACACTAGGAAATACTGGCCCAAACCCTTAATATTTCAGATACTTATTTTACCTTAGCACCTAATTTTTCATTTCATAGGTGTTTCTATACATAAAATTTCAATATAAGCTCATCTCACTTTAAATATCAGGCATAAAGTACTGGGCTCAAAGTAATTAACAACCAAATGCTTGAACACGTTCCTAAAGTTGTTTTAGAAACTAAATATTTTAGAATCTAGTTATGCTTTGATCATAGTAAAAAGCTCTCCGGCCATCTGAATCTGCTTTGTGAATTTGGAATGTAAGGTATCAGATTTTCTTATAGCAAGTATGTTAAGTAAGACTTTCTTATAGTGAGCATGTATGAAATGCACAGCATGTATTTCACCTACTGTATTTTACAATGAATGCCATTTTTTAATCTGCTATAACTTAATGAATTATTTTCCCTCTGTGTGGACTCCAAATGTGTCCTTTTATACTTTTTACTCTTTCTAGTTTTAGAGTAATAATTCTAGTTATTTTTCTACTGGATAGGTCCACTGTATAGTTAATAGCTGTAACTGCTATTTAGACCCCCACCCAAATATTCTCTTTTCTAAACAAAATATGCTCAACTTATCCAACTATTCCTCATAAGATTCTAATTTTTTGTGTTAAATGCACACAAATGAGTAACTTCACTTGCCTTAGAAAGTTCTGAAACCTACCCTCTGGACATCAAAAAGGTAATGGCGCTTTTGAACCAGTGCCTGATGTGACTTCTCCAGATCAATTGCATCTTGGATTTGTCTGATGGAAGCCTGTTTCACTTCTTCCAGTTCGGCAATTTTTTGCTGCAATTATGATATTGACAACAAAGATCAGTGAAAGTACCAAGGGTAATAAAAAAGTTTCATTTTATGCTTCCTCGAAGTCATATCCCTCATTTGTGAAAACACCCACACATAGGGAGAACTATACAAATCCTTGAAAAGAGTTGCCAAAAATAGCTATGCAGTATCTTGTTGAATGAACAAAACTATGGAAAAGCTGGAGAAAGTTTGGTAGATTTTTAAAACTTGATCTCAAGTTAGTAATAACATTAACACTTATAACCGAAATCATTATAATTAGATTCATTTCTATATGCTCTGCCCCTATCATTCGTACCAAAAACATCACTTGATGGCTTTGACACGACTACTACGGTCTAAAATGGGAAATAAGGTTTATGGTTCTTACCTCATTGAGTTTATCAGCAAATTCACCAATAGAGGCACCATATTTTTTAATTACATAGATAAGCACCCCTATTGCTGAAATGGCAGAGAAGGTCTCTGCAGTTATCACATATATTTCTTTGGAGAGTAAATATAAGATAAGTCCAGTTCCGAGCACGTAGGGTCCTAAAAGAAGAAAAAGTTATTTTATGATGGATATGCTATGTCTAAAAGGGGAAGACAGAGATACTTCCGTACTTAATCAGTTGAAGGCAAAGTTAATAATGATTTTAAATAATCAGATTCAAAGATGGAACAGTAGATGAGAACCAGTATGGTAGGGTTGCAAGAACAAGGATCTGGACCCATGGAAATCTGACTCTGCAACTTATAAAACACTGAGCAATATAGATGATCTCTGAGCTTAGTTTCCTTAACTGTAATATGGGAATAGTACCTTCCTCATAGGGTTGATGAAATTGAGAAATAATGTATATTAAGTATCTGGTACAATTGCTCAACAAACAGGAAGTATTTTATAAAGATGTCAGGTTACTTCCAGAAGTAATTTGTGCAGCAAAATATACTATTTATTGAGTGGGGACATTGGTCAGAATAAAATTTATCCACTCTTGCCTATTTACTGAATAGGAACCTGACACTGGAAATAAGCAAACAAAACAGATACAACTATGAAGCATGTATGTAAAAGAACTAAATAACAGGATTCTCAACTCCTGTAGTGTCTTATTATAATGCTTCAAATATAGCCATCTTTTTCTTTAACCAGGCCATGAATTCTGAAAGGACACAAACCATAAGGTACATTTCTTTAGGATTTTCCTCTATGCCTCATTAGATGCTAGGTAAGGTCAAAGCAGGTCTTTGGGGAAGCCGTTTACAATGTTTTTGAGCAATACAGGTACCAAAGGATGTTAGGATGTACTATGAGAATAAAAGGGTTACATTCTCAAATATATTTTACCCAGTTTCCCATACAAAGTTTCAACAGTTCATTTTTTTAAAAAAATTTGCCTTCAATGTATAAATTTTAAATGTGAATTGATAAGAAAGGCCTATCATATGTAGCATTTTTATCAGCTATGGAGGTCTGAGGAAATTAATGTTTCTTGCAATTTTAGTTACAGAAATGCTACCTTAGGCCACTCCCTGGAGAGATTAAAAAAAAAAAAACTTTGGTTTTCAATGTTTCATGGTCATAGCAATATTTGGGAACAGCAAGAGAGGCAGTGCATGTAGTAGAAAGAACACTAAACTTAACTGTAGAACCTGTGTTTAAGTCCAACTCAGTCACTAAAGAGAGAATAAATCTCAGCAAATTCTGTTTTCTAGTTCTGGGTAATAAAAATGTCTTCATAGGGCTTCCTGGTGGCACAGTGGTTGAGAATCCACCTGCCAACGCAGGGGACACTGGTTCGAGCCCTGGTCTGGGAAGATCCCACATGCCGCGTAACAACTAAGCCCATGCGCCACAACTACTGGGCTTGCGCTCTACAGCCCGCGAGCCACAACTACTGAGCCTGTGTGCCTAGAGCCCATGCTCTGCAACAAGAGAAGCCGCCGCAGTGAGAAGCTGGCGCACCGCAACAAGGAGTAGCCCCTGCTCACCACAACTAGAGAAAGCCTGCAAGCATTAATGAAGACCCAATGCAGCCAAAAATAAATAAATAAATTTATTTGAAAAAAGAAAGTCTCGGGCTTCCCTGGTGGCGCAGTGGTTGAGAGTCCGCCTGCCGATGCAGGGGACATGGGTTCATGCCCTGGTCTGGGAAGATCCCACATGCTGTGGAGCGGCTGGGCCCGTGAGCCATGGCCGCTAAGCCTGCACGTCCGGAGCCTGTGCTCTGCAACGGGAGAGGTCACAACAGTGAGAGGCCCGCGTATAGCAAAAAAAAAAAAAAAAAGGAAAGTCTTCATAGAACTGTTGTATGGATTAAATAAAGTGAAAGCATATAGTATTATAAAAATGTAAGGTTTCAGTACAGTTTATGCCTTTCTATTTATTTATTTTAAATAAAATTATTTATTTGGCTGCGTTGGGTCTTCGTTGCTGTGCGCGGGCTTTCTCTAGTTGCGGCACGCAGGCTTCTCACTGCAGTGGCTTCTCTTGTTGCGGAGCAGGGCTCTAGGTGTGCAGGCTTCAGAGCACAGGCTCAGTAGTTGTGGCGCACGGGTTTAGTTGCTCTGTGGCATGTGGGATCTTCCCGGACTAGGGCTTGAACCTGTGTCCCCTGCATTGGCAGGCGGATTCTTAACGACTGCGGCACCAGGGAAGTCCCTATGCCTTTTTAAAATGAAAAAAAAAACCTGATTAATATGGCCCAGCTCTTTTTTCGTTATTATACATACAACACAGAGTCTCTATTGCCTTACCTGGCTTTATTTTAATCCACAGCTCTTTCTATCATTACCTGAAAATGTATTATACAGTTACTCAATTTTGGTTTTTTTGGCCACTCTGTGCGGCTTGCAGGATCTTAGTTCCTTGACCAGGGATGGAAGTCGGGCCCCTGCAGTGAAAGCACCGAGTCCTAACCACTGGACCGCCAGGGAATTCCCCAGTTACTCATTTCCTTATTGTCTATCCTACAAAAGAATGTATGTTTCATGATGGTAGGCACTTTAGTTCACCACTGTATGCCTAGAACAGTGCCTAGCATACAGCAGGCAGTCAATAAATTTGGTGTAACAAGAAATGGAGACAATGTTATAAAATCAAGTTAAAATCCCAAACAAATTTATTCTAAAGACAAGTTAAAGCAACCAAATCAATTCTTATATTGAATCACTTCCACACTTTACTTTAAAAACAACTGACTTGATTTTTCTGGTACACGTGGAAGAGGTTAAGAGACCACTAAAACGCTAGATTAACATAAACCATACCATCTAAACATACTATCAAACATTGGGCAAATGCTCACCTGTTACACCAGTTTTAGGATAAAGGAACTGGAAAAATTCCTCAGGGATCAGCCCAAAACGAACTTTTCCTCCATATTCAGGAAGAGGTGGTACAGGGGCAAGACTTGGCTGCCCTTTGTGAAAGATCCTTGTTGCCTGCAATACCCTACAGGTAGGAATTACACAAATTTAAAGCCTATTCTTTAAAGAGAACACAATGTATGAACAACTGTAGAAAAGAACAAATAGGGATGAGGATTGAGGCTGTTTCCCACTGTCTTAATGGGAACAGAACAGACCAAGAACAGGAAGGTTAGGGTCCCATAATTAGCTGTGTGATAAGGGGAAACAACTTACTTAAAGCTGTATGTAACCTTCTACCCAATACTAGAATCCCTTCTGTTAAGTCTCACGGGTCATCTGTCTAGCACTTTATATGTCTATTACTAGCAATGAACTATGTAAGAACATAGACTCTGCAGCGAGACTATCTGGGTTCAAATTTTAATTTATGCTTTTGTAGTCTCTGATTTCTCTAAAGTAAAGTAGGAACAAAGAATATGACCTTAGAGGGTTGCTGTGAGGATTAACTGAGTTAATAAATGTAAAGTATATAGAATAGTGCTTGGCATATGGTAAAGTTTTATGTAAGCGGTTAGCTATTACATGTCCACTGTGTTGTGAGCTCCCTGATGGCAAGAACTTTGACCTTTTTGAATATTCTCTGTATTGGGGTGCTAAGTAACCACTAAGTGAAACATGCTTTTTCAGTGTTGGATAGCTCTAACTATGATCATCCTTTGAATTGAACTGCTACATACATCCTTGAAACCTCTGTCCATTGGTTCTAATATTCTTCTTCTATGTAAGTTAGCACTCATGTATCTGGGTTAAACATCTCAGTTCCTTCACAATCCTGACTGTCCACAAGCAGCAAACTGGTTTTGTTTACAAAAATGAAGTATACAGAACTGAACATAATACTGAACTGAAATATAGCTTGACTAATTCATTCATCCTACAAATATCAATACATATTGAGAATTTGCTATTGCCATCACTGGGCTTGAACCACTGTACTATTATCATGGATCTGTGAACTATTCTTATCTTTAAAGTAGCCTAAGATTGTATCTGTAGCAGTTACAGCATACTGGTACATAGGATTCTGATGAAATAAAATTCTCTAGCCTTTTCATATCTGCTGTCGAGCTAAATCCCCTTTAAATTCTAAGTATGTTTTTGTCCCTCACCTCCCCTCTCTCTTATCTCCTTGCAATGTAAGAGTTTACATTATTTCATTGATTATTGTTCACTGCCTGTCTTTTGAATATTATTTCTGCTTCCCAATGTATTGAGTTACCTCACCAACTTTTGAAATCTGAGAATCATGCTCAAGATTCTTTCATTTTAATCAGGGTTTCTAAACCTCAGCACTATTGACATTTTTAACTACTGACAACTCTTTGTTGTGGAAGGCTGTTCTGTGCACTTAGAGTAATTAGGAGGATCCCTGTGGCCTTTGTACACCAGATGCCAGTAGCATCCCCCCTCCTACCCAGTGGTGACAACCAAAAATGTCTCCAGACATTGCCAAAAGTCCCTTGGAGGGCAAAACTGCCCCAGGTTGAGAACCACTGACTTAAATCATAGCACTAAAGAACTTGCTTTAGGGGAACACAAATCCTCTCCCTAACTGGCTGTCTCACTTCAAGCCCTCATCTACTCCTGCCTGAACAAGTAAGTAACCCAAAATCTGTTCTCTTGGCTCCTCCTCAAATATCCCTTGAACCTAGCCCCCTCCCTGCTGCTTTGAAAGTTTTTAAAATGCAAATTTGACTTTAAAACTCTTCAACAGGCTCTCTCCTGCCCACAGAAAACAAACTACTTAATACAGCATACGTGATTCAGCACCTGTCAAATTTTATATCCTCATCTTCCTTCATTCTCCTACTCTCCAGCCATATGGAACTACTTACAGTTTTCAAAAACCAAAAAAAAAAAAAAAAAAAAAAACTCATGCTGCTCCTTCTGCCTGGTATACCTTCCACTTAATGACTGCCAAGACCAACCAGCCTTCAGAACATCTTGAGTATATCCTTTATAAAGGCCTTCCAATCTTGGGTTAACAATTACTCACTCAACAAAACATTTACTGACTTTCTGCTTATATTAGGCACTGGGAGTATATAAGCAGACAAAGTCCCAGCCTCTGACATTCTAGTGGGGGTTTGGGAAGTGTGAGTGTATAGGTCCATACACAATTTCAGACAGTTTTAAGTGCCATGAAGAAAAACAGGTGAAGGAAGGGGCTAAGGAGCAATGGAGTGAGGGAAAGGCTTTTTTGGTAGATCAGATGACATTTGAGCCAATGACCTGGGGAAAAGAGGGAAAAGCAAGTACAAAGGTCCTGAGGCAACAATAAGCTTGGCAGTTTTCAGAGGAATAGCAAGAAGGCCAGTAAGGCTAGAGAATGAGCTTAAAAGAGAATGTAAGAAGGTAAATCAAGAGGTAGGATGGGGTCAACTCATGTTGAACTTTCTGTGTTAAGGTAAGTTTGGATTTGATTTCAAGTGGGATGGGCAGCTCTAGAGGGCTCTGTAGGGGAAGGGTGGGGGGACTGACAGAATCCCTGTGGCTACTGTGAGGATGGCCTGTAATGGGACAAGAATATAGATTCAAGGAGACGAGTTAGGAGACAACTGAAATAGCCTAGGTGAAACGTGATGGTGGTTCACACTCCAGTAGCAGTAGTAGTGGAAGAAGTGGTCAGAGTCTGGATATCATCTGGAGAAAGAGCCTTACTAATGCATTAGACATGAAATGTGAAAGAGAAATCAAAGATGTTCCTTGCATTTTGTATATGTATTTATTATCTATATTACAATTATTTACTTGTCTATATGGAATCTTTCTTCTCTGAGAAGTTGGAAACAGCCAATTATAGCCTCACTTTATTGCTTATACAACAATTACAGATAAACCAAAGCCACTTCTTCAAGCTACAGGATTGTTATCAAATTTTTCAAGATTTAGGACTAAGTCTGGAAGTAAAAAGAGAAATCCCAAAGAAAACTGACGTTTTATGAAATATCAGTAACACCTTCTAATATTTACTAAGCACATACTATGTACCAAGCACTGTTTTTAGGGTTCCCAGGAATTAATTCCCTTAATTTTCACAATCCATAATGTACTATTCTATTTTGCAGAAGGGGAAATTAAGGTCCCACAGTAAGGTCCCACTTGTAAGTGGAGGAGCCCGGTGTACCCTCTTTCAGCTTTGGAATCCTCGCTGTAAACTACCATTTTATAGCTGCCTCCTCTGGTAGACTGTGCGTGAGGTCCACGAAGGCAGGTACTTAACCTTACTCATTTTTTTATGTTCGGTTACGTGCGTGGCAAGATAAATATCTACTGAAACGACGAATAATTTCTCTGACCTGACAGTAAAAGTTGGAGTCTGGGAGGCAGATTAAAAACAATATGCTTCGTTGTTTTATTTAACAGAACTTGTCCTAGGGTATGCAATCTAGTAACCCCGACTAGGGATGCCGCAGCTGTGCCCAGCTGAAGGTCACAAGGGAGAGGGGCGGGGCTTAGGGGACACCAAAACCAGTTTCTAGTTTAGTTAGAACACATTAAGTGACACAACGGTATTCCAGGCAGTAACAGGAGCACACATGTTTGAATGAGACTTGAAGCGTTCCAAAATAACCTAAAGAAAGGTAATTACCGGCCCAAAGCTAAGAACAGATTACCCAGAAGTGAAATAGGTGATAAAACAAGTACAAAAGGGAGTATTACACCCCTTACACTTACCCTGGACCGAGGAGGGCTGCGTTCTTCAGAGAGGGAGCTAGAAATACACAAGGCACAGGTTAGCAAGGTCACCGTGAAATCTGGTTTGCCCCTTCCTCGGTCCCCGCGGAGCTCAATCACTAAGGCCATGCGTCCCCCATTCCTATCCCCCGAGACCCCACACTCTCCTTCTGAGCGGCACTAATCAACTCTCCACGCAGGCCCAAATCCCGCCGCGCCTTTCATCCCCTTTCCTCCCACCCGTTCCAAGTAACCCTAGACGCGCTGGTTTGCAATCACTCTGCTAGCCTGGACGAGGGTCTGCACCTCTCACCTGCTGCGGTGGCGGCAGAAAGTACCACCCGGGACAGCATTGTCAGGTATCGTGCACACAACAGTCTTCGCGCCCCAGTGACCGCTACAGGAGACTCTGTCAGGGGCAGAAACAAGATGGTCGCTCACAAGTCTCGCGAGAAGAGAACATCGTGCCCTTTTCATCAACTTCCGGTCTTTTTTTTTTTTTTTTTTTTTTTTGCGATAAGAAGCACGGGGCACTGAGAGCCCGCGGCAAGAGGTTGCTCGCTGGAAACGGGAGTGGAATCGTAGAAGCAATTCTCGCGAGATGTAGAGAGGCTGTAGCCTGGCCAGAGGGGCGGAGGCCTATAGCGGGGCCACGTGGTGGCTCGCGGAGCTGAGTCTCCGGCGGGCGTCCAGTTTGGGTCTAGGTTGGAGTTGGAATCGTGGAGATGCGGAAGGAAACCCCGCCCCCGCTAGTGCCCCCGGAGGCCCGGGAGTGGAACCTTCCCCCTAATGCACCAGCCTGTATGGAGCGGCAATTGGAGGCTGCGCGGTACCGGTCGGGTGAGCCTAGGTCCTGGGTCTGGGAGTTCCCTCACCCCACCCCGAATGCCCTTTCCCGGGACTAAACCTTCCAGCCTTCCCCCAGCCCCCCGCTTACCCCGCATGCCATCCTCACCCCTGCCTCGCGTCGCTGAGCTCAGTCCCCAGCCGTGCTCGGCGTTCCCGGGCTTCGATCCAGACCCGGCCAGCTGGCTGCTGGGCGGTCACCAGGGAGATTAGCCCTTCCACTCCTCACGCGCTGACAACTTGTATCTCCCTTAGATGGGGCGCTTCTGCTCGGGGCTTCTAGCCTGAGTGGCCGCTGCTGGGCTGGCTCCCTCTGGCTTTTCAAAGACCCTTGTGCCGCCCCCAACGAAGGTTTCTGCTCCGCTGGAGTCCAGACGGAGGCCGGAGTGGCTGACCTCACTTGGGTAGGGGACAGAGGTATCCTAGTGGCTTCCGATTCAGGTGAGTCACTTTCTCCTCAACCTTACAGGTGGGATGGAAGCCATGGGTATAGGTCGGGCTGTGCTCAATTTTTAAAATCCCATACTTAGTGCTTGGGGAAGCTTGAGGGTGTTGGTCCCGAAGGAGAGTAACTGTGTAGGTAGGCAATACCTTCCCGAAGATTCTAAGTTGTTTGGTGGAAATTCCTAGTATAATCCATAACAAAATTAAGAAATTAATTGGAACTATTTTTCTTCTCTGTATCCACCCAACCCCAAACCAAGGATAATCTTGATCTTAAAGATGATGCCGAGGCCAATCTGTGCTCTTTCCATTTCTTCCCATTTTATTCTTAAATGCCTTTATTCTGCTTTCTTTGCCTTGAATGTCAGTCTCAGCAATGGAGGCTTTGACATTAAAAAAAAAAAGAAATCAGAATATGGACGTTGGCAGGCATTGCATGGAAGGATAAGTGTGGGACATTAAAGATTGAGCCTCTCTGGCAATTGAGCTTGAACACTCTATATTCAGGGCAGCTATCTGATGATTTTCTATACTTAGTCACTGTACAACATATTTTTATGTTATTCAACATAACTAAGACTCTAAGACATTTATTCAAATTGTTCAACAAATACTTTAGTGTCCAAATAACTGGGAATATTTAACCATACGGCCTCTGTGCTACTCAGATCATTGGGGAGATTTCCTCCTTGTCTCCTGAGAGCTTAGAATCCTAGAAGCGAATTTCTGTCTTGGCATAATCCAAGTTTGTTTCCCTCACCCTACTCCCCACCCCCAACAGGTGCTGTTGAATTGTGGGAGCTGGATGAGAATGAGACACTAATTGTCAGCAAGTTCTGCAAGTATGAGCATGATGACATCGTGTCTACAGTCAGTGTCCTAAGCTCTGGCATGCAAGCTGTCAGTGGTAGCAAAGACTTCTGGTGGGTCCCTCCTCTCATCGCTCCTGTTTCTGGGCCTCCTTTGGGTGTCTTTAGCATCATATTAGCCTCATTAAATTATGTTTTGGGCTCATTATAAGAACCCAGTGACTAATTATGACATGCCTATAAGGTTTTCTTAGAGATTTTTGCAATCCATGGTAAAAGTAGGCTGTACCAGAAGTCCAGTAGGCAAAGACATAAGGCGTTCTTATTTGAACACACGTTTTTATGTAGGTAGTGTAGGTCAAATTAAGCCTCTGTTTCCTTTTGCTTCTTAGCATCAAAGTTTGGGACCTTGCTCAGCAGATGATTCTGAACTCATACCGAGGTGAGTGCATGTTCTTTCCTTTTCAGTCCTGGCCTTGGCTGTTTTGTTTTTATTCTCCCCTTTGGGCTCTTTGAACTTTGCTTGCATGTTAGTGATATCAATTCTTTGCTCTCCTGCCTGGTAGTATATTTCTTCCAAAACTACGGTCAGGCTCCAATGTCGATTCTAGCCCTTTTCATAATTTCCCTATATATTTTTTTTTTATTGACAGCCTCACCACCTTCTTGGTCACCTGAGGCTGAAAATCCCAGTCCTCTTCCACTCCTCCTGTTTCCCACTATCAGTTGGTCCCCAAGTTCTTTGGAGTCTTTTTCCATTTCGTCAGTGACCTTCCATTCCATTTCTTATGCTCCCATTTACTTTCAGGCTTTATCTTATTACAGACGGTGGCACTCATCTCATTGTTCTACCTGTAATCTTTAGTTTTTCATTGGTTTCTTGTGGCTTGCAGGTTAAAATCTCATGTTCATGTCCTGGCATTCAAGCCTTTTTCCTGTCACTCCTTCAAGCATACCATGCTATCTAAACCCAATCACTGTAGATCTTTGGCATTCTCCAAGTATAAACCCTGATACTTGTGAATCTTGAACTTTTGAATATTCACCTCTATAAAATCTCATTTTTTTGGTGAGAACCATCACTTTCTATTAATGTTCCTTTTTCTGCTCACTTTCATTAGCAGCACTAGCAGTTGACTTTATTTTGGGAGCCGTTCCTCATGAAGATACCAAATCTTAATGAAGATAATGTATAGAGCGTTAATGTGTGTGTGGCTAAGAGATGTAGATATGGGTGATCACTGGTTCCCCCAGTGACTAAGTGCCTTTCTCTGCCAGTTCTAACTTCAAAGTGCGTGATTCAGATATGAGCGAAGCAAAATCATAAACTCATATATCTCCTGGAGCTTCATGGTCACTTGCAGATAGTTAGACAATAATGTTAAAATGTCAGTGCTCAAAGTCTACTGTACTTGCCTTTTGTTTCCTAGACTTACGATGTGTTTTTCTGGTCAATGCTAAATAACTATTTTTCAGCACTTGTTCCTTTCAGCCTTTTTAATTAGTTCTTTGTGTTTATTCTTATTCCCCCCACTGATTCCAAATTCCTTGAGGGCAGAGGAACCACATATTTTTTTTTCATCTTTTGTACTCCCCCATGGTGTTTGTCCCAAAGCTTTGCTTTTCTCAAGTGAGCAATACATTCCTTTTCCTCGTGTTGGCTTTCCATGGATTCTATGGAAGGTAGTTTGAGCCCACACTTCTGTCTCAGGGCAGAGCCACATTCAGACTATCTCAGAAAGTCTGGTTAAATCACTTTGGAGAAGGTGGTTTCCACAGCCTGTAATTAACATTTAGCGGAGACCTTTAACATTCTTAGCATGTAGCCCTAAAAGAATTGTGAAAAAGTGTACCCTCTCACACATTTTAAAATTAGTATCTAATTTAAATTTAACTAGTTGCAAAGAAAGTTATATCTGGCCATGTCATTTATTGTACACTTTTATAATATATGTTTGTCAAAATTTTGGATTTGCAGATTAAGCTGATTTAATTTATGTAAAACATCTACCAAATAACCTAACTGCCAAAAACCATATACACTGTTAGGCCAGTTGGCCAAGTGGGACTTAACTTTCAGTCAGAAAAAGTCTGACTTCATTTTTAAATTCAGATAAGCTATGTACGTCCTTATGACAACCACCTGTCATATGTTTCAAAATTCTCATTATTAAAGAGAAGAGATCAGTCACAGAACCACACTTGTGTTTGTGGTGTGGCTGAGAAAGGCCAGCCTCCTTCACAGAATTTTACACAAGTGCTCTTTCTTTGTCTCAGGAAAAGCCCCTTTTGTTTTATGCCTTAGGTTTTTATACTCCTGAGCATCATGGTAAGGTTTGGGGTGGGTGAGAGGTGTGTATTTCTTCTACACATGGGAGAAGGGTGACTGTGAGAGTAGAGGTCAGCACTGCTGGCAGGTTATAGGCAGCTTCTCAGTTCAATATGGAAGAAGAACATTAGAGAAATTCCCTTAAAACTCGCAGTGTCCAGAACTCCCTCAGAAGTCTTTGTATGCTACCTGGAGGCAAGTGTGCTACTGCTATTCTAGGATGTCTTTACTGTAAATTCCTCTCCTGTTCTTATTCAGCATTTAATTTATCTTTCATGTCTTTCATGATTCATTTTTCTCCAGGCCTTTTGAGTTTTTATAATGATATCAACATTTCCTCTTAGGTTTCATCTAATCCAAAAATCTCACAGAATTTGTTAATTTGCATCATGAGACTAGGCCTATTTCTCACACCCTCCCTCCTACCCCTTCATAGTGTCTGGGCTGCTTGATAGTAATGCCTGCATCTTCTCTGTCTTATTTCTTGTTCTGTCTCCTTTACAGCTCACTCTGGGCAGGTCACCTGTGTTGCTGCCTCTCCCCACAAGGATTCTGTGTTTCTTTCATGTGGTGAGGTGAGATATAATCTCTTTTTCCCTTCCCACATCCTAACCGCACTCAGACCCTTTAGACCTAAGTCTAGCGTGGAGGGCTTCTGGCCAGCAGCTGCTTCTTTGGATTGTGAAGCCCTTTTTCTGTTCCTTCTTTTAGGACAGTAGGATTTTACTGTGGGATACCCGCTGTCCCAAGCCAGCATCACAGATGGGTGAGTCTGAGAGCCAGTGGTGGGAGAGTGATACTAGGAACCCACCTGGAAGAGGCTTTCCTTGGCCAGAGTCAGAGGCAAAGCTGCCAGATGCCCAGTCACTGACACAAATGACACAATTGCTTTCTTTCCCACTGAGGCACATTGTGTGCAGTGGGTCCCAAGAGGAAGGGCTAGTTACTGGGTGGGTCACTTACATTTCCTGGATGGGCGAACAAAGGGGTCAGAGCTGTTATCTTCACGCTTTGTTTTGAAACTTGCCCGTGACTCACGTCTGGAAAGGGCAGGAGGCTGATGGGTAGATGTAGGTTGTGAGGGTCAAGGATGAGGACAGGACTGCCTTAGCAGGGCTTGGGACACTGAATAAAGGTGCTCCTGGGATTTCGAGTGACTTCACCTGGGAAGCTTTGGCTCAGAGCTGGGCTCGGAGTCTCGTTCCAGACCCCTCTTCCTCCCTTTGCAGGCTGCAGTGCCTCTGGCTACCTTCCCGCCTCCCTGGCTTGGCATCCTCAGCAGAGTGAAGTCTTTGTCTTTGGTAAGGCAGCATGTCGAACTGTGTGTTGACTCTGGGGAGGGGAGTTTGAGTGAGAGAGCTGACCCCATAACTCGAGACTCTGGCTGCTCAGTCTCATCAGCACACCTGGGCGCAAGGTGAATTATATTAATGGGGGTGTAGGGAGGTGGGATGATCCAAAAGTGGTTTTAGTTTAGCTTTGGAGAACATGGTGATTTTTGCCCTCGTAGATTTGATTCCTGACTCTTTGCTGTGGCTCTTGTATTCATGGCTAGAAGTCAGTGGACCGCAGAGCAAGTGGATTGCTACATGGGGAATGTGGTTGTATAGTACGGACAGTTGCATTAACACGGTGATATGGCTGTGTGTGTGGTGACATGGTTTATGATAACAATTATGTCATCCATTAATTTAATTTCCAGAACCCCCAAATGACTAGTTATTCCTACTTTACCAAAGAGGAAGCTGATGCTCAGTTTCTCCCCTTGCTCTGTAATGTTTCTCTGTAATGCTTAGGGTGGTTAACTTGTTCAGGATGGAGGACCTAGCATTCAAATCCAGATCTGGCTGAGTCCACAGCCCATGCTCGTAACCTCTGTGAGGTACTCCCTCTTTCCTTCAGGTGATGAGAATGGGACTGTCTCCCTTGTGGACACCAAGAGTGGAAGCTGTGCCCTCAGCTCAGCTGTGCACTCCCAGTGTGTCACTGGGCTGGTGTTCTCCCCGCACAGGTACTGTTCTTTGTCATCAAGGGCCTGGTGGGTATGAATAGGAAGAATGAGGGGGGATGCTTGTGTTGACGTAGCATTAGCTGATTGGTAGCTCCTTAAAGCAGGCACTGTTGTAGCTGAGGTTTTGGAATGTGAAAGATCTCTTTAAGACTGTAGTCCATTTTGGGGGTTGTATGGTCTCTGACTGCAAATGGCTAAAATATGGTCTTGTTCCTGCTCGACACCCAAAATGATTAATACTGTGGGCTTGTAGGGCTGTGTGGTTGGAAAACCTGTGTTTCTGAATCATCACTGAAGCTACAGGGAGGGACTAGATGGGATGGTTAGTTGCCAGGATGGCTGTCAACCCTGACTTTGCTCCATTTTCCTCATCTTTCCTTGGAACTTGTACCTAGACTTGAGTGGTAGCCAGGCCTTAACCCAAAGTGGGGATCAAGCCACCTTCTCTGATCATTTTAGGTGGGCTTTGGGGACTGCCCAGTCAGGTTTTGTCTTGAGAACCATGGGCTTTATGTTTCCCAACCTCCTCCTTGTCTCCTAGTGCTCCCTTCCTGGCCTCTGTCAGTGAAGACTGCTCCCTTGCTGTGCTGGACTCAGGCCTTTCTGAGGTGTAAGTGTGCCGTGGAGCCCTGTGATCAGGAATCAGGGAGGGGAGCAACACGTGGCTGGGTCCTTTTTCTCTTTGGAAAACTGGGTTGTCTCTTTCAAGGAGACTTGGTGATGGAAGCAGGCCGACTGCTGACTGTCTCCCTGTTCTGGGGGCTGACTCACAACCAGCTCTGTCCCTGGTAGAGGAGGAATGTGGTGGTGGGTGTGATTTCTGAGCCTGGCATTCCGACTGACTCCCAGAAAGAGACGGTCTACCCTTTTCACACAAAGAACCTCATGTAGGAAATGCAACCTGCTATAGGGTGAAAGGCACCAGACAGAAGATCTGATTGTACTTCCTTCTTTGCCATGAGATGCTGTCTGATACTGGCTCAGATCACCACCCTTGGTCTAGCTATCATTTCTTCTATGAATATAGGGTCCTAGACTGGATGATGAAGTCTTCTGTGGGTAGCTACACCACTATGCTGGTGACTAGGCCATATATATGGCGAGGTGTGCCCTGGGTGTGTTGGGTCTCTTCTTTCCATTTCTGCTTTTTCCTCTGTCTCTTACTATGCCCACACTTTTCTTTGTTCTCTTGTAGGTTTAGAAGCCGAGCCCACAGAGACTTTGTGAGAGATGCTACTTGGTCCCCGCTCAATCACTCCCTTCTTACCACGGTGGGCTGGGACCATCAGGTCATCCACCATATCGTGCCCACAGAACCTCTCCCAGAGCCTGGACCTAAGAGTGTTGCTGAGTAGATTGGATTTCAGACAAAAAGCAAATCCCCAATGAGTATCCACTCCCTTTGCCCCTTCCCTCTCAGTTGGTGAGACAACACAGGAGCCTTTTACAGTATGTTGGTACACCAGATCTGTGCAGTTAATAGGCATTGTCTCTCAGCCTGGGGTAGGCTGGATTCTGGGGTCCTGTAGCCAGGGAAGAAAAACTTCCTTGAACATGGATCTGAGTGTGTATGTGGGTAAATAGTTTTTGTTGATGGGAGGAATAAAAAATCCATCCCGCATCTTTCCCAAGGCCCAATTCCCATTCCCCCCCGCCCCGCACCCGCCCCAAAGTTAACAAAAGATTTTATGCTTCCCACGTAGCTTTGCATGAGGAATTTGGGCCATGTCTGTATGAGGTATGGGATGTGGGCATCCCTGGATTCTTGGAAGCAGCTCATAGAGATAGGAGCAATTTTATTTTTTTATAGAGCTTAAATTCACCTTTGTCATGGGCAGTGCTTCCATTCACATCCAGCCCAGCTGACCTTGAGGAAGAGCCAGGACACTCACCACAGTTTTGCGCATCCCTTATTAAACTGAGCCAGAAGTCCAGTTTCTGGCTTAATAAGAAGTTTGGCTGGTACCTGTGTAATGCCCCCACCCCACCCCCGACCCCCATGGAGTTGTGTATATGAGAGATGAGTGTATTTCTGTCATAGATGCCATAGAAGAGTTTCAGGATGGAGAGCTTAAAGGCATTTCAATTAAAAACTGACACAGACTTGCATAGGAATGTCTGCCACTTTCCCACCTGAAAACAGTCTGGGGCCTGACCTTTTTTGCCTCTGGGCCCCTGTTTCTGGATATAGGAAGCCTAAATGCTATTTTGGGGGACTCTGAAAATTTGGAATTCAGCATCAGAGAAAGAATCGGAAGTACTGGTCAGTGAAATAAAAAGTTGATTCATTGTTGGCTTGTCTTGTGAAGCGTGTATGTCATGTGCCGTTAGACATGCTACTTATGTGAGTCATCAGGGTATCTCTTATAGCCTGTTACTTTTTTGTGTGCTTCCCCAGCCCCCCAGAGTAGCTAGTTGGAACTTAAGGTAAATATTTGGTTACTTGGTTGGTGGCTACTGCCACTTAGAAGTTATGGATCAATTACTGATTGTATTGAAACTAAATTAAATCAATTATGTCCTTTGTGTTTTGCAAGTTTCGTTTAGCTAAAATATGAAACGGGCAGTTTCATGGGCAAAGTATTTGTAAGTAAAGCTTCTGTGTTTCACCCTTGCTGAGCGTGAGCTCTGTTCTCACAATTACCCTGGAGTAAAAACATGGGAATTTGTTGTCATATGATCTAACTGTCGGGTTTGGGGGGAGATGGAATTGAAGCCCTCACTGTTCGTAAGTGTAACTTCTTGGGAGGTAATAGGATGTGTTGGTAGAAACACTTAAGTTCTTCCCAGCGGTAAAAGCTTAAAATTTGTGATCACTTAGAGAGAGTGAGGTAGAGGGTGAGGTGGGTAGGAATTAAATTTTCATGGACATGTTCCTCATGGACTGAAGAATGGTAGAGAGAAAAGTCAGTGAAAGAGATAAGAGTCCAAGGAAATGAATATAATGTGTGAAGGTGGTTAAAATGACATCAGCGAAGGAAAACCTAGAGTTTGAAGAACTATGTTACTTAATGTAAAAAATATTAGTTTAGATTCAGATAGATCTGTGCTGATGCAAGCAATTCACATCTATTCATGATCATCACCAAGACATTTGCAAATGTAATCGAAGTCACAGTAGGAATGACCCTCACAATTGTGATTGAATGTGTCTATAACAGTGAGAAAAAAAAAGATGGTTCAGAATAGAAGGTGACCTCAAAATAATCAGAAATGTAGTATCACATGCAGTGCTGTTTACTAGGCCATTGACTTGGGAGTAGTTTCAGTAGAGTGAGCACAGATTTGCTGACCACAGGTGGAAATGGGCTCATTTTGTTTTCTTTGTTTAAAACCATACAAGCGTATATTTTGCATTTAATTTCACTGGTTCAAATATCCAATTGCTGGAGTAAGTCCATTTTCCTATCCTTATTCTTACTGTGAAGTCCACTAACCTGACCGACTATATTCCACCTCTGATTTCTGGTGCTCAGAGCAACAAACACTGAGGTTGGCTCAAGTACTGTTTCAGGTAGCTCCAGACATCAGGCTGGTTCTCCAAGATCTGTCCTGCCCTACAGGACGGTAGGAGGCTGGTCAATTACCAGCTCTATAGGCATTAACTGCTGATCCACAGTCGCATTGAGGCAGCAGAATCACCCAAGCTCTGACTGCTCTGGACTCCCAGCCATGTTTCCTCTGGGCAGCATTATAGAAAGGGCAGGAGATTGGGACGGTGGGTGTGGGAGGGTCCCTGTAGTTTATTTATTTGTTTTTTTTTGCGGTACGCGGGCCTCTCACTGTTGTGGCCTCTCCCGTTGCGGAGCACAGGCTCCGGACGCGCAGGCTCAGCGGCCATGGCTCACAGGCCTAGTCGCTCCGCAGCATGTGGGATCTTCCCGGACCGGGGCACGAGCCCGTGTCCCCTGCATCGGCAGGCGGACTCTCAACCACTGGGCCACCAGGGAAGCCCTCTGTAGTTTATTTTTTAATCACTCAGTTACAGAGGGCTCCAAAACTCTTGCCACATCTAGACCCAAAAGTAAAGGGCTCTGATTTGTAAAATGCAGATTTCTTGTTGCATTTGGACAATATGAGCAATGTGCTTTCATATTCTTTGTATTTCTGTAGTTGTTTGACTTAACTGTATCTACAAACTAAAAGAATAGAAAAAAAAAAAGGTTTGTTCCAAACTATACTTACATAAGCATTTCTTTCAGTAAGACATACATCAAATATTTGTATGCATCCTAGGGAAGTTTTAGGGAACCTAATGAGAGCTAACATATGTGAAAGAAGCTGAAAGAATTCATATCAAATCACCATTCATAGCAACTTTCTTACTGCCAATCTCTGGGTCACGCTGAAATTTAGAATCACTTGTGCAGGGAACTGATTTTGTTTGGAAAAAGGGTGAGGAAGCTCTAGTCTCTATTTTGATGTAATTAAAATCTCTCAAGATCATCAGCAGTCTATATAGCTTGATTTTGGAAAAGTAAAGGAAGCAAGACCAGTTTTGAGCCCCAAACACATTTTCTTATTGAGTTCTCCATCAAAAACGGGCAGTTGTGGAGTTTTTCATCTTCATTACATGGTCGTAGGACTAGTGCAATCCAGGGAGTGAAGGAGGTGCAAAGATCAGGACAGGAAGTGTTAACTCATTTTAAGTTATAGATACAGTCACTGATCGTAAAATCTTTTATCATCTAGAGTAAGGTTTAATGTAGTCCTCAACGTATTCTGGAAACTCTCCTTGTCTTGTAAATGATGTTCTGCTTCTTCAGTATATAAGAGATCGTCAGAATTCAAAAGGTCAGTAAGTAAAGGGTTTCACCCCCAAACACCATCCTTTCAACTTTCTGGTGGGAAAGCCTGTGCTACTGGGTGCAAGTTCCTTCAGTGAATGTAGACATTTCATTGTCACTGTGATGTTGGTTGTCAGATTCTGGTATATTTCACTTTGGGAGGCACCATGTTATAAGCATTAGGAACTTCAAACTAAAATTTTCCACTCCAATGGTAACCCTTATCTAGGATCTCAGCTGAAAGGAATGAAGCTTGTTTGAATCAGAAAATGTACTTTACATGTTTAAGTATATCACCTTCAAATTCTGCCAGATCTTTAACAAGCAACTTGTCTCTCACAGAAACCCTCTGATTAGGATAGAAACTGGCTCATGTACAGGCCCCTGACCATTATCCAATGTCAATTTGCCTGGCAGAGTTAGCATTAATGCTACCTTTGACCTCGGCACCTGGAGACACAGGCTGGGTGCCCCACACCATTCCTGGGCCCCTGTTGCAGTCTGTACTTGGCAGGGCCAACGTGGGCCTTGTTTGTTTTTCTTAAGTTGTTTTTTAAAAAAACATATGGCAAAATATAAAATTTACCATTTTAACCATTTTAAGTGTACAGTTCCCTGGCATTAAGTACATTCACATTGTGCAACCACCATCCATCATCCCAAGTTGAAACTTTGTGCTCACTGAACAATAACTCTCCTTCTCCAAGACCTTGACGACCACCATTCTACTTTCAGGTCTATGAACTTGACTATTCTAGGTACCTCTATGAGTGGAATCGTACAGTGTTTGTGCTATGTGTCTGGCTTATCATTTGACTTCATAAGGTGTTGACTTGCTCCTCCAAGTGTGGTCCGTGCACCAGCAGCATTGGCATCACCTAGAACTTGTTAGAAGGGCAGAATGTTCAGACCTCCAAAATCAGAGTATATTTTCACAACTTCCCCAGTGACTCCTGCATGTTAAAGTTTGAGAAGCATTGGCTTTATCTACTGAGAATTCTAGATGGGTCAGGAACCAGGCAGGGAAGTCACCAGCCATTCAAGAGTGAGCAGCTGTGGTGTATCAGAAGCTTTTGGGCATTGTGTGTGGTAGCGAGCAAGACAGACATGGTCAGTCCACACTTCGGCAGCTTAGTCTAGAGAGAGAGACAGGAAGGGAATAATGTTTTAGTGCTAGCCAAAAGAAATAAAGGTTGCTAAACAGAAGGATGATAGCCAGACATGAAGAAGTGGCAAATCTTCCCTGATGAAGTGACATTTGGATTGAGTCCTAAAGGTTGGATGTGAGTTAGCTGATGCTTGGGGCTGGGGAAGAATTCCAGATGGAAGTGGCAGTGTGAGAGTCCTGCTGTGGAAGGAGCTTAGAGCTTTCTAGAGAAGGAGGTCACTGCAGCTAGGGCTAAATATGGAGGTGGGGGTGCAGGATAAAAGAAGATGAGGTTGGTTGCCACCGGATGGTGGGTGCTGTGAGCCATGCTGAAGATCTCAAACAGCGAAGTAACCTGTTGCATGCGCTTTTGAAATGGATTCCACTGATGTGCTTTGGAGGGGAGACTATGGAAGCTTAAAGGGGCCTAGGTTTTGTTTTTTTCTTTGACCTAAGCCACCAGGGTGTAGGCAGCTGAACTAGGCTTGGCCATTTGGCTGCTCCCATGTAGGACTTAAATCTGGAGGCAGTGCAGCAAAGATTCAAAGAATGGGTGTCTGGCAATGACGAGTGGACAGCCCAGTGGCAGCAGCACCAGTTCCACCAGTGGAACTTTCTAACCAGACTTCCCATGGCAGGACCCCGGCAGTCTTTTTTTTTTTTTTTATAAATAGTCTTTCTTGGATCCTGACTGTGTTTTAAGACTGGTTCTTGATACTGAGTTGTATGAGCTGTTTATAAATTTTGGAAATTGGCTCCTTATAGGTCATATCATTTGCAGGTATTTTCTTCCATTCAGTAAGATGTCCTTTCATTTTGTTGATGGTTTCCTTTGCTGTGCAAAAGCTTTTAAGTTTGATTAGGTCCCCTTTGTTTAATTTTGCTTTTAATTATTTTGCCTTAAGAGACAGATCTAAAAATATATTGTTATTTATGTCAAAGCGTGTTCTGCCTGTGTTCTCTTCTAGGAGTTTTATGGTTTCAAGGCTCACATATAGGTCTTTAATCCATTTTGAGTTTATTTTTGTATATGGTGTTAGAGAATGTTGTAATTTCATTCTTTTACATGTAGCTGTCCAGTTTTCCCAGCACCACTTATTGAAGAAACTGTCTTTTCTCCATTGTATATTCTTGCCTCCTTTGTCATAGATTAATTGACAATAAGTGTGTGGGTTTATTTCTGGGGTCTCTATCCTGTTCCATTGATTTATGTGTCTGATTTTTGTGCCAATACCATACTGATTTGATTAACATAGCTTTGTACTCAAGCTTTGTGGTATTATTGTTCTGAACACCTGAATTAAGGAAGTGTGATACCTCCAGCGCAGTTCTTTTTTCTCAAGGTTGCTTTGGCAATTTGGGGTCATTTGTGGTTCCATATAAATTTTAGGATTACTTGTTTTAGTCCTGTGAAAAATGTCATTGGTATTTCGATAGGTATTGCATTAAATCTGTAGATTGCTTTGGGTAGTATGGACATTTTAACAATGTTAATTCTTCTAATCCAAGAACATGGGATATCTTTCCATTTCTTTGTATCATTTTCAAATTCCTTCGTCAGTGTTTTATAGCTTTCAGAGTATATGTCTTTCACATACCTGGTTAAGTTTATTCCTAGGTATTTTTTTAGTTTTGATGTGATTGTAAATGGGATTGTTTCCTTAATTTCTCTTTCTCATAATTCATTATTACAAACAAAGAACCCAATAAAAAATGGGCAGAAGGCCTGAATAGACATTTTTACAAAGAAGATATATAGATGGCCAACAGACACGTGAAAAACTGCTCAACATCACTAATCATCAGAGAAATGCGAATCAAAACCACAATGAGATACCACCTCACACCTGTTAGAATGGCTATCACCAAAAAGTCTACAAATAACAAATGTTGGTGAGGGTGTGGAGGAAAGGGAACCCTAGTACACTGTCAGTGTGAGATTGTGAATTGACGGAGCCACTGTGGAAAACAGCATGCAGGTTTCTCAAAAAAACTAAAAATAGAAGTACCATATGATCCAGCAATTCCACTCCTGGGTATGTATCCAAAGAAAACAAAAACACTAATTTGAGAAGAATCTTGCACCCTAATGATCATAGCAGCATTATTTACAATAGCCAAGGTACGGAAGCAACTTAAGTGTCCATCAACAGATGATGGGTAAAGAAGATGTGATGTATGTACATACAATGGAATATTATTGAGCCATAAAATGAAATTCTGCCATTTACAACAATGTGGATGGACCTAGAGAGTATTATGCTTAGTGAAATAAATCAGACAGATAAAAATAAATATTCTGTGTTATCACTTATATGTGGAATCTAAAAAATAAAACAAATGAATGTATATAACAAAACAGAAACAGACTTGCAGATACAAAGAACAAACTAGTGGTTACCAGTGCAGAGGAGGAAGGGAGGGAGAGGTGAGATAGGGGTAAGGGATTAACAGACAGAAAATACTAAGTATAAAATAAATAATCAACAGGGGTATATTGTACAGCACAGGGACATATAGCCATTCTTTTGTAATAACTTTAAATGGAGTTTATAAAAATAATGAATCACTGTGTTGTACACCTGAAACTAATATAATATTATAAATCAACTGTACCTCAATTAAAAACAACAGACTGATTCTACAACATGCCCATTGATTCTACAACATGCCCATTGATTCTAAGTTGCCTTACAGGCTTTCCTTTGAATTCCTGTTTTGATTGATTTAGCCAGAGCTGGTGTCTGTTGTTTGCAGCCTCACCACCCTGACAATTACTGTCTTGGTCCAGTGGGGAAAATGCTGCATGTTCTGTGAGGTTGGAAGTGAATAGAAGCTGTTGTCAGAGTTACGGGAATCTTCCAGCAAGGTCATCACTGTCATCAGGAATAACAGCCCCTCTTCGTTGATTTCTATGAAGGGTATTTTCTGTCTTGTTCTGATCCTGCTCTGCTGACTCCACCCCCGCCCCCTTCCCCAAGAGTCTTTCTGGGCCCCATCCACTCTCATGTGCCACCAAAGGTTGGGCAGCTGCTCATTAACATACACTTTAATAACAGTGTAGCAGGCGCAGTTGGCTGTCGAATAACTATTCTCCCTCCTTCCTCCATATTTACCAACAGGACTTTGATTTTGTTCAGATACAGGTGACCATGTCCTTTAGAGAAGAAACACATCAAGAACTTGGGTCCTGGATGATTGTGCTGAACACCTGAATTAAGCAGTGCTGATTAAGCCACCTCTTTTGGATTTCTTTTAATGTGAGTTAATAAGTTTTAATTTTGATTAAATTGCTTCTAGTTGAGTTTTCTGTTGCACCTAACAAATGCAAATAGTTAATAGTGCATTATATTTTTGAGTATTTACCTTTTAAACACTCTATTTAAAGTAATACTTTTAATCATCTGGATACTCTGAAAGGTAATTATTACTACTTTTGTTACGTTGATTCATTTTTTGTTTTTAGATTCCACATGTAAGTGAAAACATACAGTATTAGTCTTTCCTTATCTCACTTCACTAAGCATAATACCCTCCAGGTCCATCCATGTTGTTGCAGATGGCAACATTTCATTTTTTTTGATGGCAGAGTAACATTCCATTGTACATATATACCGCATCTTCTTTATCCATTCATCAGTTGACGGACACTTAGGTTGCTTCCAAATCATGGCTATTGTAAATAATGCTGCTATGAACATTGGGGTGCATGTATTTTTGTCAAATTAGTGTTTTCATTTTCTTTAGATACATACCCAGGAGTGGAATTGTTGGATCATATGGTAGTTCTATTTTTAATTTTGTGAACAACCTCCATACTGTTTTTCATGGTGGCTGTACTAATTTACATTCCCACCAAAAGTGTACTAGGGTTCCATTTTCTCCATATCCTTGCCAACATTTATTTTATTTTCTTTCTATTTATTTTTTTCCAACATTTATTATTGTTGTATTTTTGGTGATAGCCATTCTGACAGGTGTGAGGTGATATCTCATTGTGGTTTTGATTTGCGTTTCCCTGATGATTAGCAATGTTGAGCATCTTTTCACGTGCCTGTTGGCCATCTGTATATCTTCTTTGGAAAAATGTCTATTGAGGTCTTCACCCATTTTTTAAATTGATTTGTTTGTTTTTTGAATTGGCTGAATTTTTTGTGTATTTTTGAATTTACTCCCTGGTCAGACATATCACTTGCAAATCTCTCTCCCATTCAGCAGGTTGTCTTTTCTGAAACATAATTATTAATATTTTAATGTTATAGGTGGGAAAACAGGCTCATAAAGATTAAGCAACATGATCCAAGATTATATGGTCTGTCAGTCAGGGTCCTAAGGAAAACAGGTGGTATACTCAAATTAAGATAATGTGAAGAGGGTTTATTTACAAAGAGACTAACTACAGAGTTTTGGGAGTGGTGTAGGGGAATCATAGAGCTAGTATAGGAAGCCAGGGCTAGAAGAGTGGAGCTGTTACAGGGCGAGGTTACCTGTAACTGGAAGAAGAGATAGTCAGGTCGAGCAGTCTTCCTTGAGAGGAGCAGTGAACCTCGAAGGAGGGTTATGGTCATCTTGATGTGACCTCACAGGGAGTGATCCTTAGGGGAATAAACACCCTGACCTCACTCTCCTTCCTCCCTCTACTCTTCTGTTAGGCAGAGCCCACTGAGCTATTGGATGTAGTCCAAACAGACTGACTTGCAGGGGCAGAGAGCAAGGTGGAGAAGGATGGGGAGTTAGAGGGACAATTGGAAAATATCTGTTGTGGTCCAGCCTGTTTGCCCCCTACTGTCCTCTCTTGTCTGAAATGCAGGTCAAATGTCGTGACCTCAACACAAGAGATGCCCAAAGTTCCATCAGCTATTTATCATCATGGGATGATGTTCATTTGTTCATACTTTCACATTAAACCTAAACAATTAGCCATCAACAGTGCCCTCATATAAAGTAACAGGAGGGAAATGGGAAGATAAAAACAAGTAATATAAAATATAGCTGTTACAATCCCTGCTTCTATAAGTGGACCCAATGCCAGTTGCCTCTTTCTAAGCCAGAGTGTGCTCCTTGGCTGTGCTTTTTCTTAGCTCATTCATTCCAAAGGCAGACCATTTAATTGCTGGTTCTGGAGCTACAAAGATAAATCAGTCACGTATTCTGACTAAAAGAGCTCACAATAGATGAAATAGTTATTTAATTTTAAATTTAGGGTAATAAGGGGTAAGTAGATACCTGATCTCTGGTTTGTGATGAAATTAAAAGAACAAGAACAACAATGAAAGCAACTCTGCTTTAACTGGGTTTTTTTTCACCCTTGGGATTATTAATTATCAATAATGGATTATTCTTTGCTGTGGGAGGCTGTCTTGTGCTCTGTAGGGTGTTTAGCATCATCCTCAGCTTCTCCCCACTAGGTACTAGTAGCACCCCGCCTCCATGGTGACAACCAAACTGTCTCCAGACTTTGCCAAGTGTCCCATGGGGAGCAAATTATTGCCCAATTGAGAACAACTGGCTTAAAAAGTAAAGAAAGAGGCCACTGCATGGATGTGTAGCAACATATTTATATGTCTCCAAATAATGGCTATTTAGTCAGTTGGGATTTCCCTTTTGTTTTGTTTGTCTTTTGTTGTTACAAGTAAACCTGCAGTGAACATACTTTCTTTGCGTACTTGGGCAGATATGTCTGCATGGCAGATTTCTAAAAGTGAAGTTTCTGGGTTATAGGATTGTGATGTTCTCAAAATGACTTCTAAGGGGATTGAATAAATAGTGTTACCTTTACTGCTTTATTAAAATATTCTTTTTCAAATTGCCTCAAGTTTTACACTTAAATAATATCTAAGAAATAATGGCGTTTTTGGATAATTACATTTTATAACACAAATTAAAATAAACACATAGGGGCTTCCCTGGTGGCGCAGTGGTTGAGAGTCCGCCTGCCGATGCAGGGGACACGGGTTTGTGACCCGGTCCGGGAGGATCTCACATGCCGCGGAGCGGCTGGGCTCGTGAGCCATGGCCGCTGAGCCTGCGCGTCCGGAGCCTGTGCTCCGCAACGGGAGAGGCCACAGCAGTGAGTGGCCCGTGTACTGCAAAAAAACCCCCAAAAAACCCCAAAAAACCCACATAAATATTAAAAAATCCTAACGTACAACCAAAAATCATCTTTTATATTAAATATTGGGAAACAATGCTCTAGTCCATCTCCTTCATTTTAGAGATGTGGTAAGGCTATTTCAAGTTTACACTGATCTGGAGTCAACACTCTTTGTGTTCTTATGTTATTCAACCAATTGCTTTTGTTCGAGTCATACTTCTCCAATTCTTCCACATGAGAATCATGAAAAGTTTGGTCAAATGCTTTGTTAAACCCACAGCCCTTCACGTCTGTGATCTTGCCTTCATCTAGTTGAGCGTGTAGAATGTGGAAGAGGTTGTGCTGCAGTGGGGATTTCTTCAGCAAGCCAACTAAAAGGTATTGTACGTGCCTCTTCTCATTTCGTGAGAACAGGCTGAGCATTGGGAAGGAGTGTTTCCTAAGCATCTGGGTGGGTGTGTGAAAATACAAAGCAACGGTCATACTTTTGACAGCAGGAACCCAAGGAGGAGGATTGGGAGTGAGCAGTGCGACGTGGCACAGTGACTTTCAACCTGACCCTCACTCAGCATTTCACTGTTCGTCATCTCCTACACACAGAGGCTTAGTTGCCAATTCTTTGGCACAGTCATCCCTGAATGAAGCAGACGTCACTCCTGGGCATCCATTGTTATATCTTGCCGTTCTTCTCAGCATCATTAGTCACTTTTGAAAGTATGGAAGAGGGAGGTCTGGGATCCAGCCTTGCCCAC